>NW_022900916.1:11162576-11207274 GCF_012274545.1 Fukomys damarensis
TTTTTTTTTTTTTTTTTATCTTTCTGAATCAGCTTTCTAGACTGGGCTCAAAATTCTCCTGTCTCAGCCTCCCAGAGTAGTTTTTAAGGGATTTCTTCCTTGTATTCCATAGAGATCAGGAGTTGTTATTGTCCTGGGAAATCACTGCACCCATGTGCTGTTACAAGGCACCTGATCCTTGCAATAACATTAGGGGATATGGAGACATTGCACTTTTACACTGTTGGAAAGAAGGGGAATATACATGCCTTCCCCTTTAGTGTGGAACAGGTCAAAGCCAGAGAATCCCTCCTTTCTTATCCCCCAGGGGTGGATACTTCAATTCTTTCTATTCTAATGACAACAACTGAGCTCAAACTAACATGAGCAAAAAATAGGATTCTGTTGGCTTCCCAAACTGGGCCAGTCTGGGTAAGAGCTGGCTGAAGGTCAGCAGCCCCACAAAATCATAGTCCTAAGGCTCCCTCTTCCTTGCACCACTGCCTCCTCTGGGTTCACTTTTGTGTATTGGCTCCTTGCGTCCCTCTCAAATGGGACTCCTCTCTGCAGACAGGCAAGATGACTGCCTCTCTCACAGAGCTTTCAGTACTTAGCTTGGCAGCTCTAGCAGCAAGGCAAGACCATTATATGCCACACTTCCTGCAGCTGCCAAAGGAGAACTCTGATTGGCTCTCCCTGGATAACAGCCTACGTTTTGAACCAATCACTGCTGTTAGAGGGATGAAGTCCCATAATTGACTGCGCCTGGGTCAAATGCCCACCCCCACGCACTGACATCTGAGAGGGACCAGGATTAGCAGAACCGTTAAAATGGTGGTTCCCTAGAGTTAAGAGATGAATCACTATCAGACAAGGGAGAATAGGCTCTCTACAAATACCAACAAACTCTCATTACTGAAGACTCCCACAAACTTCTGGAAATAATCATAGTCAAACTTGTGATAATGTAATTAACATTCACACAGTGCTTACTTATGTGACAGGTGTTGTCACCCTAAGGTCCCAAACACTTTATGTGTATTCAGTCATTTAAAGCTCACAACACTATTATCCTATTACATTCATTGTACAGCAGAGGAAGCACCATGAGGAGGCAAAGTAAGTATTCATCCAAAGGCACACAGGAAATGAGCAGTAAAGCAAGGACTTAAGCCTGGTTGTCTGAATGGAGAGCCCAAGCCCTTCACCGCCACACAGTACCTGAGAGAGGTAGGAGTGTGAGAAATAAAAACAGAGTCAAATGGAGTGGGGTGAGGGGATGAAGGACACAGAGAAGAACCCAATAAATCCCCCAGAGCAAGTGTAAAACCATCCCAGTATTGGAAAATATAGCACTTAGAGGCACTGAGAACATTTATAAGGCTGAAAACCCTGCTTGGGGAAGTCTAAAGGTAAGTCCCAGAAGAGAAAGAGGAGGGGAGACTTAAAGCCAGTCCACTGTGAGGGGTATTACTGATTTGTTGTTGTTGTGCAGTGGCACGGCAAGGGAAGACTCTAGAAGATGTTATCACACCAGCAACAGCAATAAACAGGCCTGCAGCTATCTTTTTCTAAAAAACCCCGTGGACTTGCCTCACCTTCAATTAATTGCACTGGATCAAGAATAGAAAGAAACAAAAACACTCATGCTAAGCCAAGCACCGTCTGACACATGTGGGTGGCTTGGGTGGCATGTCTGTGCAATAAACCTAAGAGCACAGGGACAGGGGATGCCTGTAACAAGTTCTTCAGACACTTACAGTAGTGGAGAGAAGCCAAGTGTTGCTACTCTTCTAGGAAGTCACTGCCCGAGACTGTGGCTTCAGAAAGTACAGTCAGAACCGTGGGCCCCAGAGCCTCTTTGCTGAGCATCAGTGGCCCCGGGAGGTTCTGAGCCAGCTGTCACTCTCTGTCCACTGCCCTCTGCCCTTGCCGCCAGTGGCTTTGAGCCCCATTACTCTTTGCCCCTAGTCGCATGTTGCAAGATAATTCAGACGTACATGTGCTCTCTGTCCCTCTCTACTATTTCCACAGCTTTGAACTTGCACCCAGTTTGCCCTTGAATTTGTCGTCTGTACATTTCCCTTAGCATTTTCCCTATCTCCTCTAGCCCCAAGGCCTCTCTGACCTCCTTACGGGCCACTGCATTTTCCACAAAGAGCCAGAGGAATATTCAGACAGGCATACTATACTCTGCCAAGTGTACACCTCCAGCTGTAGCAATCTGCCCTGAGAAAGACCTTTAAACTTTCCTTTGGTTCTGTCTTTTACCCTTTTTATTTTTGGGTATAGATGTTAAAGCTGAGACTGAGCACGAGCTGTTCCTTTTCTCAACCAATCTCATTATAAGGGAAAAACTCTTGCATTTTAAGACATTCAGAGTCATTTCTGCCATTCAAGAGTAACTATGTTCAACAATTCTCAGAGAAAATTCTATCACATTCTCATCTAATCCCAAAGTACCAATCTGCTGCTTATCAAAGCAAGAATTGTTGGTTGTCCTCCATTGTCTCTTTTCCCCCTTCCTTTTAGCACTAGAACCTTTCATTAATAGATATTTACGTAGAGATTTGGTATAACCATTGCACTGTTCAGCCTACTTCATAGCTAACTGTGGCCATGTCATTAAGAGCTGGCCAGCAGAAAACCACCTTGGTTTATTTAAAAGAAAGATTATCAGAACAACATTGGATATCAAAGAATCACCAAGATGGCCTGACCACTAAGATCATAGTTGTGAAGCTAGGAAAACCATTCCTGAATTGCATTGGTTTAGAGAGGACCCCTTCTGACCAGAACCCAGCATTGGACACCTATCCTGCCTCTCTGACACCACTGGCTGTCAGAACCTGGAGCTACGCTGCTCCCCTGCTGCAGAGCCTTCCTGGTAGCTCTCCTCCTGTGTCCCCAGATCCCAGTTCAAGGTCTGAGTGGGCCCGATAACTACGATGACAGCTGAAAAGTGACGTATCTTGAATTCTTGGCTTGCCAAGTCTTGGCAGCTTTTGCATCCCAATAAAACACAAAATGAAGAATTCTGCAAACAAGAGATGTATCCAGGCTCCCCAGACTAATACAGATGTCTGCTATATCTCTCCTGAAGGAACTCTACCTAGCCTCCCTGTTCCTATTGCACTGTTAAATTCGGATGGGTAAAGAACTATGTGTTTTTCAGCTCTGAACCTTTCTTTCTCGGAAGTGAAACTCTAAATAGAGATATGCACTTCCTCATACAGAGAAGGATATAATGTACTAGACAAAGCTATTCCTTCTCTTCCCATCTCTGGACTGGTGGAGGTTAACTGCAGTATACTGGCTGTAGTGAAAATGTGTAGGGGAGTTGAAGGGTCCACGCCTATGTTCTCAAAACTGCCCATCACATTGTCTTAGTAGAAAGGTCTGGTCTCTGAAAGTTTAGGCACAGGCCGGTAACCCAGTCTCGGCAAATCAGATGGACCTGCCTGAGATTCTCAACCTCAGAAGAGTCTGAAGCAGAGATGCTGCAGTGGTCAAGCTTCATCTGTGTTCTGTAGAGGCAACATTGACACCCAGTGCTTAGTGACAGTGGTGGCAGCGTCCCCATCTTCCGTCTCTGTAACATGATTTCTCCCCTGGCCTTCTTGGAGATTCTGTGACTTTCAATAAATTGCATATTCACTTCAGCCAGTCAGAATTTATCTTTCTTGCAAGCAAGAATGCTAACCCACAAGTATAAATTAACCACTACACTAAACTGGGTATGTTTCTTATTTTACAATTCATTGGTCTTAAAATATACATACATTCAAACCACTAAAACTGCTCAGTATTTTCAGCTTTGCCCATCATATTCATATGATTTTTCTTAATCTTGAAGACTAAAACTGGAAGGAACTTTGGGGACTCTCTGGTTCACTTCTTTCACTGAGGGAAACTGAGATTCAGAGAGGTAATTTCTTATTTTAGCAAAGGAATCTGATCTCTAAGGATGGTTTCTGGTAACTTCTCCTAAATACAGACCATTCTACATCAAGAGGCTGTCATTTCTCATGCTGAAAATTCAGTTTGGAAATGTAATGCACTCTCTATTCCACGACACAAGCCACCAAAGGAAATACGAGCACCAGGCTCAGAATCAACCCGAAGAAAACATTGATAGTTTTGTTCACTGTCCAACCCAGGTTGGCATCTATCAATAGACTCAGGCAAAGCCACTGAGTTGTCTGAATCCATGAATGAACACGGAAGGAAAGCATCAGATAACTTGGGGGTGAGCACTTTCTTCACAATTGGTGTTAAGATGATAAGCCTTATTAAGCAACATTTCCTAAAGCCTCCTCAACTTCAGTATTTCTCATTTACATGAATAAAGATGACCCCTCTGGCTCCAACACAGGGCCGGGTGCCATGTTTGACTTTTACTGCTCCTCTTCCCCTGGGCCCTGCCTATGAACAGGATTTCTCACATTAAAATGGCAGCTTGCTAGGATCGCCAGCGGTTATATGAAAATCTGCAGAGAATTTGAGGACTTCCCCTTCGTACAGACTTAGTGGAGGAACTGATCCTTTACTTTTGCCATCCCCCAAAGTCCTGGCCCAGGTGTGATTCCAGTCGTGGCCAATCTGATGTTCCTGAGCAAGATGTGAAATCTGGAAGGAAAGAGGAAGGTCAGCCTGCAGGCTTTCCCTCGGGGCAGCCCTATTTACATCTATAAAAAAAGCAAACATGGCTTCCGAGTTTGCCTCTAATTACCTCCAGTTACCTGGAAGATATATTGGTCACCCTGTAATGTTTTCAAGTGGACAGCTACACTAAGTTTTCCTCTTGTTCTCAAGCGCTGCCCTCAGGTACTTGTTCTCTAAAAGCCATGGGGGTTGTTAGTGCTGTCCTGCTTCCTCATCCTTCCCTATCATTACGACTAAGCAGTTGTGTCTATGGTTATACTTAGATCTTTGCAAGCACCCATCTCTTCTACATTATTTAGGATTAGGCTCAGCTAAGAGACAGAAAACCCTACAAAACAGTTCCTAGACCAAGACATAAATGTGCTTCTCTTTCACTTGAGCAGAGGCCAGAGGTGCTGCCCGATGCCACTATGGTGACTTTGTGGTTGTCAAGACCCAGGATCCTTCCTATTCTGCCACTTCAGCATGCTCCCTCATGTTTCAAAATGGCTGCTTGAGTGCCAGCAATCATATCTGTGTGACATCCACAAGAAACGTTAAAGAACACTTTCTTTAAGGACAGTCGAAAAGTTACAATAATACTTCTTCCATTTCATTAGACAAAACATAGTCAAACCTAACTATATTGTAGACTGGGAAGCATGACCCCTTCAGTGGTGTGCACTGCTATTCCAAATGAGTTTGGAAGGAGGGAGAGAATGGATGTTGGGTAGGCAATCACAATTCTCCTGCAACTCCCTACCCTTTTATTTTGTAGATAGGTCTCATATTACTTTCCAGTAGTAGATTTAAGAGAAACAAAATGATAACGTACTACAAGAACTGGAACCAAACTCACTAGATTTGTGACTTTAGACAAAACACTTCTTTGAAGTTCAATCTTCTCCCCAGTCCAAAGGAAACAGTGACATCTACGTCACAGTGTTGTACAGAGTAACTGAAGTTTTGTTTTTCCATCATGGCTATGCACTCTTTGGTGTCCTTCAAATTGAGATTGTGAGATTTGTGTCACCACCCCCTTGGGCCTGGGTGAACTCTACGACTGCTTGGCCAGTAGATCCCTCATCAGTTCTTCTGCAGTCCCCACTCAGGGGACACCTGAGTACACTGACACTCCCTGTGGAGTGACTTTCTGAAGCTTAGCTCATCACACATTTGAATTGTGCTCCCTGAATGGTAATTTCTTAGACTAGACTAAGGAAAACATCCACATGTAGACCCTCAGTTTCCATTCTCATCTTTTGAAACATTTGCTTTGGGGAGCTGGCTGCCACCTAAGAAGTCTGACTACCCTGTAGCCACCATGCTGTGAGAAGCCCCAGGAGACTGAGGTGGCGAAGCTCGGGGCAAAGAAGCCTCTGGAAACTGTATCGCCCAGCACTGCCCTGGAGATGCTACATAGGTCCTAGCCAGATTGTCCAGCAAAGATTCCCCCAAATTCCTGACCACAAAATCATGAGCCGTCTTAGCAAAAGAAGACGGAGCCCTCAAGTATCAAATCTAGTTCAGGATGCAGCAGTAAATAACCAGAGTGATGTACAAAGATTACAGCAAGTTCTTATCTGTGGTTCCAGGCTCAGGACAGCCACGCAGCAGAGAGACATCCTGTGTGAGAAATGCCTGGGCATATCCATTACTCCATCGTGATCTTTTTTATCATTTTGATAACAGAATTAGATTTAATTGGCTCCCTTTGTAACTTTGAGTATCTTATTGTACGCAGTTGAAAAACTTGTGCCAAGCTACTAGTCAGAAGATTTCATAAAAACATCCAAAGGAATGAATGGCAAAAGAAAAGGAACGAGAACAAAGAAAAAAATGAGAATCTCTGCCTTCTCATGAGAGGAAACTAGTCCCTGAGTAACTGCAGGAAGCCGGGTCCCATCCCTACTCACCTCCCTGACTCAGGGGGGCACTGTGATGGGAGCTTACAGTGAATGTGTACTGTGTCACGCCACTGAGATTTGGGGGCTAATTTAGCCCACCGTTCCTGGTGTAGTGTGCAATTATAGAAGAATACATTTACACTCATAAAAAGAAAGCCAACCACCAGGAGAGCCCGAGTTAGGCAGGCTGACGCAAGAAGATGGGAGGGTGTCCGAAGGCGGCAGGCTGTGACCCGTCTTGCAGACGCCTGTGGCAGGGGCCTTCTGCTGTGGATCCCTCCTTGTGGGCGCCTTGCTTTCTCTGATGCAGACTGGAGCTCCTCGGCTGTTCTTTGCAGCTGACCCTTTGCCCCTGATTGCGTCTTTCAGGTCTTCCGAGGGACTTTGTTGCTCTTTGCTGACCTCCTGCTACCTTCAAATTGCCCCTGAGCGCCTTTCAGGTCTTCCGAGGGACTTTGTTGCTCTTTGCTGACCTCCTGCTACCTTCCGGCACTGGCATCTGCCCTTCTTTGGAGGGCCCCTTCTGCTCGGTCTCCTTGGTGTCGCCCTGGCACCGCCTCCTTCTTGGCTTTGGCCTTAGCTCTCCTGACCTGGCTCCCACTCAGCACCCAGGGTTCCCCCGCCCGGCATCGCCTGATGATGGCATACAACCCAGTCACCCTCTGTTGAGTGACCTTCCGAGAGCCCACAACACTCATTTGAATCGTCTTTCCTTCTGCATAGTTTCTTGGAGCAGACTAATTTAGAAAAACACCCATATTCACACTCTCATCTTTTAGTGTTGTATTCCATGGAAAGAGAAAAAACAACACCCCTACTCTTTAGGGAGCAGCTTGCTATCCGTCAGCCCGTGTCCAGCACCTCTGAATCTCACTAGCCATGGCCACAGTAGCTGACTGAGGGAGTCAAATGGCCAGACATTCCCAAAGGCAAAGAACTGAGACCCTGCAGGGTTAAGTTTCTGCCTAAGGGTCACATGACTAGGAAGGAGCAGAACTGAGAGTATGCACGGGCTTAACTCACTCCAAAACTTCTTTCCACTACAAAAGGCTGACTCTGACCACCACAAATTGGGCTAAGATTATTCAAAGAGGCAGTAAGAGCTATAGGCGAGGCTGGGGGCATCAGCAAGTGTGTATGTACGGGATCTGTTCTGGGGCTTGGTATACTTAAAATTTCTCTTTACAGCTTGAATCGTGGAGCACACACGAGTTCGTCATTTGCCAGCAACCTTCACAAAAGCAATGGTCAAAAATAACAGCAAAACGTAATAAGGACAAAACCTTAAAAGGACAAGCACAGATCTAAACTTTAGAGGACTCTCTCTAAGCTTACCTAAAAATATTTCCAGGTTCTTAAAGGCAAGGTGTTAATTGTGACAGCGGCAGAACAAGCCAAATGATACATTTTGATGTTGGCAACAGTGTAGAGGGTTTTGTTTTTTAAAGTCTGACTCCAGGAGTTGTTAGCAAAAGCAACAGGAGGAAACCATGACATAATCTTTCCGTTCTTGTTCAGCTTTGCTCAGGATTTCATTGCATTATGTGGCTATTTCGGAGTGACTCATTGTGATGGGTGAAGATCTCGGGCATGTTCGAGGAACAAAGCAATAACGACAGTTATTAGTTTGGGGTGAAAAGCCTTCAGTGCAAGGCCTAGGGGATCAGGTTCACGGAGAAGCAGATGAGATGAGGGATGAGGATGAAGATCCGGAGTCTCAGTCTCTGTGGGACTCACACGTGGACCAGGGGCCATTTCCATCAGCAGCACCTGCACTGCTGGTGGAAGAAACAGACTTGGGGGTGAAGTGTAGATAAATATCTGGCAAAATTCCAGAGCTCTGAAAAAATTTTTTTAGGCAGTGGAGAGGCAAGCCCCCAGGAATTATGTGCACTGAAATTGAAAGCCTTTGTGCCAGGGATTTTAATCTTTTTATTTTTTATTTAAAAAAATTTTTTTTTTTGGTACCAGGGATCGAACTCAGGCCCTAGCACTTGTGAGGCTGGCGCAGTGACACTGAGCTGCATTCCTGGCCCCATCGTGCCGGGGATTTTCAGCCTTAACTGCTTATTGGAACCACCTGCAGAGCCATCTGGACGAGTCTGATCCCTTGGTCCGGGGTGATGTAGTGCATCAGACTTTTAAAAGATCTCCAGCTGATGCCACTGAGCAGCCACGAGGAGCTCTGCTTTTGCGAAGATGTACCAGCAAGCAGCTGTCCCCGGAAGCGGGGAGGAAAGTAGCGAACCCCTCTAATTAGTTAATTTCTTAGCATTCCTTGTGAACTACCTCTCTAAGATACAGGTATTTTGTTTTTATAAGAGCGATTCGTCCATCCTGGTCTCAGGACTCACACCTCCAATTCACTGTGAACCAAAGTGTAAATATTTTTCCTGGGTTCTGGAGACTGCGCTGTCCCTTTCATTCCAGCTCTTGCGCTAGTGGCCATGAGGGATGACAAACAGAAGTAGGTATAGAGTGCTTTGAAAAAATGGTGTGTGTTGGAGAATGGCCTGAGCGTCTTGGTCTTCACTGCAGCCTTCAGCTTTGCCATCTGCATTCCGGGTGGCTCGAGATGGAAAACTCTGACTGCAAGTTTGTTTGTAGAGACAGGGGAGTATTACGGCCCCCAGGGCAGTTACAGCTCTCACAGCTGGGAGCGGGGAGGAGGCCAGGTAGCTGTTAGATACAGCAGACTGCTGTTCTGTAGCAGAATGGGGTGAGTATTGCTGCTGATATTAGTCATTTGGCTTTAAATTTAAGTCCATTGCCAGCGATTTTTGCATTCCGAGCCTAATCTGATTGTGTATGTAATGACATTAACTGAATTTCTGGTAGAGGTACTTTCCCTTACATTCTTGAAATTACATTTAAACAGTTGTCTTTGTAGATGCATAATTTTTGTACATTATCTTTCTTCAAATTGTAGTAAAATAAGCATAAAGTTTACTACTTTAACTTTGTAGGGGTTTTGCTTTTGTTTTTTCAGTGCTAGAGAAGGAACCCAGAGCCTCATGCCTAAGTGCTGAGCTATACCGCAGCCCAAATATTCTTTTTTTTTTTCCCCATTAAGTTTATTGGTACTTTTTAGGTATGCAGTAGTTACATTCATCATTGGGATTTTGTGCCTTTACATGACAGGTCTTGGTTCTCATTTTTTCCCCATATCCCCGCCCTCCCTTCACCCCCTCCACCCCCAAATATTCTTAAGAGTCCAAGTCCGTCAGGTTTAGGACATTCACGTTGTTGTGCCCCCAATCCCCAGAACTCTTTTTATCCTGTAAAACCCCTTTTTCTTAGATGCCCATTATTTTTTAAGCATGAGAGTAATCAGTTTAATTTGCTCTTTAAGAAGTTTCCTAAAAGTTTTACTCTGGTGTTAGCTACCTTTGCTAATCCAGTCTCACCTATACCAGAATATTTTATTTTTCCTTCGGGGATCTGCATATTACTGAGCCACCTCAACATCTACACAGAAGGAAAATACATTGATTCTTTTTTTCATTTTACGAAAGTTTAAAAGTATACTACTTTTTAAAAACCGTACTTCTCTTGAGTAGAAATTGTAAGCCATAATAATACCCCTACTAGAGAAATAGTAAATCTCCAATATCATTGGCGAGAAAGTAAGCAGGTTTAGCAAATTATAGAAGATCTTAACAAAATTTAAAATGTAGACTTTTCCACAATTTTTCAAATGCTAAGACTTCACAGATACACTGAAAAATTAAAACAGGTTAACTATTAAATGATACAAGATTGATTATGTATTTATAGTCCACTATGTAATGAAAAATTTTATAGCTGCTAAAATAGTGAGCTAGAAAAATGGTTTTTAGAGATATAGTAGCTTTGTATATGCTGATATGAAAAGATCTAAAAATATATCATTAAATGAAAAACTCAGAATGTGATAGAATAATACATGTTTGTGAAAAAATGCTATCTAAATAAACACATTCACAGAAACATATATCTGACAAAGAAATACATGGGTGTATTTATGGAAGGATAGACAAGAAGCAATTAACAATTTTTCCTTTGGGGAAATAGACGCCTCCTTAAGGAGGGACTAGGAGGTAAGAAGAATACATCTATTTTTCACTTACATCTCTCAGTATTATCTTAATTTTTAAGACTTGATTGTATCACTCTGAAATTTTTTAAATGTCAACAGATGTATCTAGTCAATGGAGTTACGAGCTGTTTAAACTTCACCCTTTTATCATTTATTCTATAGAAAAAAAACTTTTTAGGAGCTACACACCCAGGCCCAAACAGTACCTTTTTAAAAGAAAATCTCTGTCCATTTGAAAGGCAAAATAAAATATAAAATTTTATTTCATGGCTTAAACATTTGGGAAAATAATTACTTTCACAAGTAGTGTAAGTCATTCAGTCCACCATGGGCTCTGTGTCTGTGATCAAAACCCAGCCAAACAGGGCACGGGGTCGGGGGCGCTTTATTTTCTTTTTGACAGGAGGACAAACGACATTTACTAAAAATCTCTTCCATTTTCTCCTTTGTGTTCTAAAAACAGTCTGCAAAGCTTTGTAATTTTGTTTGTTGGGTTTTTTTTTTCTTTTAAGCTTAAGTGCAGGATTCATCATATTCTATAGATTTTGCTTATATTGTTTTGCTTAAAGCTTCTGTCATTCCATTGAGTAGAGTTCAAGCATTTACGAATCTCTCAAGGCCTGAGACACTAGAAAGTGCTTTCTTATAATAAGATTGCTTCTTTTTTCCTTCCAGTTCTGAGAGTAAAGTTTTGTTGTGAGTGAAAATAATCTGCTTTTCTTCCTGTCTATCTTCTGACATGTAATGCAGTAGAATGCCTGTCACTTCCAGAAACAAGCTCAAGATTGCCACAGAGATCATGCCTTAAAAGTTAGGTGAAAAAATGTTTCCTTCTACCTGTTGAGTGAAAGGGTAAGTAATACTAACTGTCTAATGTTTATAATTGCTGTGATATCCTACAGTGAATGAATATAGTTACCTCTGTGCATGCATAAACACACTGAGCAATCATACAATTCAGAACTATGACATATGTCAATACACAAGCCACACTGTCGTAACAATCAGTTTTTAATGACTTTGTCAAAATGTTTTTGTTTAAAATGTATTGCTCTGATGCCAGGCATGGTGGTGTATGCCTGTGATCCCAGCACTCAGGAGGCTGAGGCAGGAGGATCACTGTGAGTTCGAGACCAGTCTGGGCTACATAGTGAGTTCCAGGTCAGTCTCGACTACATAGTAAGACCCTGCCTCAAAAAACAAACAAACAAATAAACAAACAAAATGTATCACTTTGAAAAACAATAAGCAAAGCCCTAACCCATTTTCAATCAGCAGAGTGTCAGACTTACTTACAAAATAAATAAAAAGAAATAGAAGGCCCATGCTACATCATTTAAAATGGTGCTCTTTACTGAACTGACCCCTACTATGTCTACCAGCATAAAAATGCAGAATGTTCTTATTTAGAATTGAATAATACTCATTGGAAAATAAAGTTCTGGCAATTTTGCAAACTATGTGTGGTTCCCATAGAATTAAACAAAAATAGATCTGGCTCAAAATAACAATAAAAATCTCCTGGGTCTGACTAATATAAGATGGCTGGCACAATCTGAATTTCACTGCAGAGACTAAAGGGCAACTTTAAACACCATAGCAGGGTAGAGTAATTTATCATCCTTTGTGACTATGGCAGCCATTTTGGAACTATCTTGGTTCCTGTGGCTAGGATAGGAATTCAGGCTACTGACTGTGATGGAGGAAGCAAAAGTTGTCTGCATTTTGGAACTTCAGAAGACAAACAGTGTGTTTTTAAGCCTTGTACTGATGACGGAAGAATTACGTTTTATACCTTCTTGTTTGCTTTGTATTAACATTTCTAAGATGCTGTCAGCACCACTGGAAGTGTGTCCTTACTATGAGATCCTAAAATAAGAACATGATAGAATATATATCGATCTTTAAATTTTTTTTTACATAAAAAAGAAAACCCTCATGTTGTGAGATTTTGAATTCACTTTGTGTAGTATAAATACAGCACATTCCCAAACCACTTCAATTGTCTGATCATTTTTACTCTTTTCAATAAAAGCAACTGATTTAAAAACCACAACTAAATGGTAGTGCAAGTTTTATATCTTTGTAAGACTTTTCACATAATCAACTTTGCAATTAGATTTATTCAGAGTATATGTCTTGGAAAATATAGTCATTAAAATAAAAGATTCCCCCAAAATGTGCCTATTTATTCTAAGAGACATTGAAAGTACGGTCCAGTAGGAGGTCATAAAATGCAAACCATTTGTGTGTATGTGCAAACGTTAGTGAGCTGGTTTGCCCTTGAGAATGGTTGGATGGGATTACTCCACACTCTCCAACTCTTTCAAAAGGAGAAGGGATAGAGGCCCAGCTGGCTGCTATTACTAGGTCAGGTCAGCCTATCTAAGCCCCAGGGACTGCAGAGTAGTTCTCCACATGGACCTCACACCTGCTCGTGTGTGCGGCTCCTATCTTCCCACTCCAGTGACCTTTGAATGACCACACAAAAACGATCCCATTGTACTGTTTTACTTGGAAAATATCCAGCTCACATATTCATCATGGAATTTTTACCACATTTAAAATGACTATGTTTTCTAAGACAAGTATTCTGAATACAGGATTTTTCCCTGATAACTGAGTGTATTATATGACAATTCTTACCATAATATAAAAATTGCACAGGTATCCCAGACTCGTGGCTGGTGTTGGAGAGATGTTCTCTCTGAAAGCATCAGAATTATTTGGACATTGCTACACACATTCCTAGAATGTGTTGTTTCTGCGGCACAATATAGCCGAGAAGGAAGAACACGAATTTTGTTATTAGACAGAAAGGAACTCAAATCTTGGGTCCACCTTTGTCTAGCCATGTTACCTTGTCCAAGTCATGATATCTGTCTAAATCTCAGGTTTCGCATCCTTTAAAAAAGTATAATAGTTTTTCCATTATGTTTTGGAAAGGAATACCTAAGGTTGTACTGCAATAACAAATACCCCCACATTTTTTTCTCATAGTTCTGGAAGCTTGAAAGTCCAAATTCAAATGGCTGATAGGATCTAGTTTGGCTCCACCAACAGATGTCTTCACATGATAGAGAGAGAGCATGTCTCTCCTCTAACTTAGCTTTAAGGACACTAATCCTGCCATGTAGGTTCCACCCTTATGATCAGTTACTTTCCAAAGGCCCAGTCTCCAAATATCATCACAATGGAAATTAGGGTTTCACCCATGTACATTTTAAAAGGGCTCAAATATTCAGTCATAGCATGGAGTATATAATATAGCATGTTTACTGTGTCTTGAATTTAATAAACTTACAAAACTGTAGCTGCTCCTGTAACTCTTTTTTTTAATTTTTTTTACTCATTGAGTTTATTGGCACATTTTAGGTATACAGTGCAGTTATATTCATTATTGGGATCTTGTACCTTTACATGACAGGTCTTGGTTCTCATTTTTTCCCCTTGTCCCTGCCCTCCCTTCACCCCTTCCTCCCCTCCCCCTTTACAAACACTTCATTTCCACTAGACATAGAAGTAAAAACAGCAAGTAAATATATGAAAAAATGTTCCACATCACTGGTCATTCGAGAGATGCAGATGAAAACAACATTGAGATTCCATCTCACCCCACAAAGAATGGCTGCTATCAAAAAATCAAACAATAACAAATGTTGGTACGGTTGTGGGGAGAAAGGAACCCTTCTCCATTGTTGGTGGGAGTGCAGACTGGTGCAACCACTATGGATATCAATATGGAGATACCTCATAGAGCTGGGACTAGAGGTTCTATTTGACCCAGCCATCCCTCTGCTGGGTATCTTTCCAAAAGAATTAAAAGAATCATATCACAGAGATATATGCACACCCATGTTTATAGTGGCACAGTTTGTAATAGCTAAAATATGGAAACAGCCCATTTGCCCATCAGTTGGAAACTGGATAAAAAAGATGTGGTTTTTCTATAAGATGGAATATTACTCAGCCATAAAGAATGGGAAATTAGATTCATTCATAGGAAAATGGCTGCTCCTATAACTCTTCATGTTACTCTCAGGATTTCGCCTTCTGTAATCCTCACATTTACCATTTATATTATCTCCTTGACAATCCCATATTCCATGGCTAACGCTCTCATGACACTAGCGTTTTTGTTAAACATTTCCTCCCCTCACTAGGTAGAAAGGGTTTGCAGGGCAGGAGTCTGATAACTTCATCTTTGTACCTCTCCTTCTAGCACAGCATGCCCCGTATCAGTGGACTTCTGTGGGCTGAGCTGAATATATCAGAGCCTAATAAAATTTGTTTTGAACCTTTTCCATTTGAAATTACTGAAAATGTGCCAGTATTTCAAAAAGCCTAAATTCTCCTCCAAATATTCTTGTGAAATAATTTCAACACATACAATCAATGCCAAGACTTGCTGTGGTAGCAATGTTAATATACAAAGCAACACCTCACTACGACCATTTATCAGGAGTTAGCTTACTGATTCTATGCTTTGTTTTTGTTTGAAATTTTCCTATGCAATATGTGATATACAAGTATTCATTATATAGATGAAAAAGTTGAAATGAAGGAGGTTAATACAGTAAATGACTTTCAGAAAGTCTGTTATTCAATCAGTGGTAATATTGGCACCAAACCATCCTACAATTCTCCCCCACTTGAAACAGAACATTTCCATCTCAAAATTAAGCTCTGGTGTATATTTGAGACTTAACTGAATAGTTAAATAAATAGCAGCTACTGTTATTATTGTTACTGTCAATATAATTTCCTTCCTGTTAGAATTATTTCCTCCTTTCCGTTCCAAAAACATTTTTTCCAAGTGTCTGTAATGGCACTTATGGTAAACCATATTTCCTCAAAAACAATGTGATTTTTAATTTTTCATCTCCACATACTCAAAGTGTCATTGAGTGAGTAATACCATATCCTCTGACAGACCAGGTGCCTTGACTGGTAGACTTGTCAAGGACATAAGACTGTGCTGATGTCTCCGTGGTTTTGAGGGACTTCCTTGGATGCTTGTCCACAAGCTTAACGAGGATATAAAATAAGACAAATAGTCTGTGATATGCAAGAGGGGACACTACTATTAAGAGAGTCATTCCCTGAATACATGAAAGAAGAGCAGTTTCATACTTACTTGCTTCTTATTATAATCTGTGGCAACTATGTCACAAAAATTATCTTTTGCTTCCTTTATAACAATCATTCTGAGAAAAGACAGAGACCTTTCTCAGCAACTGGCCCAGGTATGATGGCTCCACTCCTACCCGGGATGGGTGTCAGCTTAGAAACTGTTCTGCTGGAAAGTCACATTAGACCCCACCACAAGACGGTGTCAGAGGGAAATCCCTATTTCTTGTAGCCATTTATTGTGACACACAGCATAGACACCCAAGTATGGTTTCCAAGGGGACGCAAGAGAGTTGTCTGCCATGTTAGTGGGAATCTGTCAGGATCTGCCTTGCTTCAAGATAGAGAGACAGCTGAGTGGGATACACAGTGTTCTCCTTGGTGCCCCAAATACCTCCCCAACAGGGTAGCTGGAGTGTGCAATTCTCCAAGTAGAGTTTATTATTTAGTCTCCTACTGAAAATCCTCTTGAGAGAAAAAACACATCAAACCTTTGTTTGTTATTTGCTCTTTCTGCTTCTTTGGAGAAAAGAGTTGATCAAATCCTTTCCTGAGAGCAGTTAAAAGAGAATAAGGACTATTGGGTAAGGAGAAAAGAGAAGAGGAAAAAAATCACTGCCTATCTGATTTTTTTTTTTTTTTTTTTTTGGTACTGGGGATCAAACTTGGGACCTTGAACTTGCAAGGCAGGTGGCGGAACCCCTGAGCTAAATTTCCGGCCCTCCACCTATCTGCTCTTGAGCCATGTGGAATAACTAGGTCCTTTTGTTCTAGAAATATCTTCAGCATAATTAGAAGAGTAAAGAAGCCTTGAATTAGCGCTTTAAAGGAATTGTTGTGTTAGCTAGATGCAGAGATAAATTATCATTGTCTGTAAGACCCTGTAACCAAGTTGAGTATTCCTCAAGATCCTGCTATAACGACTTTCATCCTAGAGGCTTTGGAAAGATGTCCCTATGATCTGTTTCAAGTTCTTAGTGCAGTCATCTAATAAGAGCACTTTTTGTGGCCTGAAACACTGGAGAACAGAAACCAGTTCTCCTTTATAACATTGCCAACTATTTTTTAGAAAACCTGGTACCTTCAGAGGTGTCGTTTTCCACTCCAGCTGGCAGATCAAGGCTTCAAGGCTCAGGACCTCAGGTGGGCTTGCTTCTCCCTGCCTTATCAGGGAGGCTGCAGCAGTGAATGTGGCGACAATTCCGATGGGCTTTTCTATCTCTGCCCCGCTTTCCTAATTCCAAATCTATGCAGGGTCACCCTTCTGTTTCAGACGCAAGTATGGGAACATGACAGCTCAGGCTGTTGTTTCACTATAATGCAAAACTCACTCAGCGATACTCTCTCAAAAGGAGAAAGCAGTCCAATAATTCTATAGTGTTTGAAGTTTCTATGTAGATATGTCAGAAAAGCCGCAAAAGATAAAGGTGATCCTTGCTTTTCAATATCCCCGATGATTTACACATAGTGTGGAGAAATAGTAATAATATTAATATAAATAATAATAATAATCCAGCCTATATTTGAATAGTGGTCTATGTGAGATGATCTGGGTGGGTGCTAATCTTCAGCAAACAGAGGAAGGAAAAGTAAAAAGAAATAAGATATGTCCTGTATATGTCTCAACATCCCACAATGAATGTAATCATTATGTACTGAAAATGTGTACCGATATGACTTTTTAAAATCTTTAGCAAAACTGTATGTCTCATTTTTCCTAGTATTGAATACACACTAAGTTGACATGCTTCACAGGGTCTCTGGAGCTTTTTGTCTAGTTTTTCAGCCATAATTCTATAACTGACCTCTCTTTTCCATGGAAATCGAAATATAATATTCAGGAAAAGTTGCTTGCTAGCCCCACAGTGCCATGGGAAAGAGCCTGTGTAACTCTACTCCAGGTTCTGCAGGCTTCCCTTGAGTTCTTTGGCCTCAACTTTTTGTGAGCCTTCTCCTCCAGTTTTCCAGTGCATTCTACCTTAGCTTCCTAGAGACGATGTCACTTTAGCGCATGACCCAAGTATCTCTAGAGACCTTAAGTGCTTTAGAGACATTTTCTTAGTTGACCTGCAATACCTCTAATAGACCCAGGGGAAACAGGGTGCCATTATTGCAGTGAAGGAAATTAGGTTCACATAGACAAAGATGTTTGTTTGCACACAGCAAGCTCATAAAGCTGAGACAAGGAAGCAAAGCCTAATCCATTAAAAGATGATTGCCTCAACTCTTGAGGGTCCTGGGGTTTTTTGGTGTGCCATGGTGGTGTAAGTATGGGTAAATGGTACTAAGTGCATGCAAAAAAGTACTTGAACCTTTCTAATAAAACTCAGCAGGCATTAGATTGTCATGATTAGAATTGGTTGTCTTTTCCAAATTTAGGTGACCTTTTAAAGTGGAGCAATTGAAGTCTAATTAAACACAAAGAAGTCAATTTTACTCAAGAGCCGATCTCTAAGTTCAAAGATTATCTTAGTGCCATGACCCTGCTTACCTTTAATTTAAGAAAGTAATTTGTAGGGGACTTTTTACATATTGCATATGCACAGTGAAGTTTTTGATATAGTCTCCTAAAGTGTTCTTCAGTGATTTTTATTAGCTACATTTAGGTATCGAAGCATAAAGGACTTGAGAAATAAAGTCAGTGACAATGAAGCTACAATCAATTTGCATGACAAAACAAGCCATCACACTATGCAGAGAGAAAAAAATATTCAATACCAGATTGTACTTTTTCATTTATGACACAAGACTAGAGATAAACATCTGACTTTATAGCCAGTGTCAACTCTAGGATCTCCACACACGATTGATCATAAGATGATCGGAAAGATCTAGCATGTTCTTTTTCTTGACCTGATAGAAGCAAATGAAAAAGCCTTCAGGCCTGGTGTATACATGTTCATCAAAATAGCTCACAATACGGAAGTTTTGAGCAGGTAAAAAGAATAATTCTTATACTTCAATGGGGCTTAAAATGTATCCCAAGCACTTTCATATGCATTCTCATTTTGACCTCACTCAGACCTAGAGAACATTACCTCCAGTTTCCCAACTCCGACACAACACAGTCTCTCTGAAATCTGGCTGCAAAGCTCTTCAACACCATGGACTGCCTTGCTGGGGCACAATCCAGAATTTGGGGAAGATGAGAGAAGAGCAGCTGTGCCCACCCCTCCTCTGGCCCTCTAAGGCTGGCAGCTGAGCCACCACCAAATAGCAGCATGAGGCTCGTGTAGATGTGGGCTATCAACTGGACTTCCAGGGCAGGTTAGGGACAGGATTCTGGGTGATTCCCTATGCCATCCTGTCCCCGGCTGGTCACTGTGTCAGGTTAAGTGGATATGCACTTGTGAAATAGGCTGCCGAGGATGCAAACGTCCTGGCTTTGCACGCCCACCATGAGAGTGCACGCTGCCGAGGCCATGGCAGGATACTGTACAGCAACATGGATCACCTACAAGGCTGTTCAAAGCACACAGGGAAAACTTTATTATCCCAATTTAAAATGTCCCACAGTTATTAACTGCATTGCTGATCACATTAAGTGAAAACAAAACGCATTCAATGTTTCCAAGAAACAAAAGATGAATCTATTCTACAGATCAAAGGATGCTAGGATAATTAGCCAGTGAGTTCCAGAGAAATATAACTGTCCCAAAATTGGGGCAGAATTCACGTCTCATTGGGAGGATGTTTCTTACCAACACCAAAGAAGACATTTTTATTTAAGAAATTTATGGATGTTTTCAATAGTGGGGGTTGAACCCAGGGTCTCTGTGCTGAACTACATCCCCAGCCTTTTTCTTATTTTTAAATTTGAGACAGTGTCTTGCTATGTCATTAAATTGCCCAGGCTGGGCTTGAATTTGTGATCCTCCTGACTCAGCCTCCTGGAGTGCTGAGAATTCAGAGGTGCATCACTACACTCAGAGAAAATTTTTACTTTCAAGGTGCAGTGGTTAAGTGTGAAATCTAAATATCGATTTGGAAAGATGACTTGCTGTAGAAGCTATGTTGTTTCAGACACCATCTGATCTCCCAAATGCCCCAAAGGAAGTATTTTCCTTTTTTTTTTTCAAAAAACAAACATGGATTTCTGCTAGCACTGTACCATTTCTCACGTTATGGTTTCAGAGCACTTTGAAATACTGTGGTTACCATGTTTTTATAAAATGAAAACTGAATCATAAAAAGCTGCCCAGCATCCCAAGTTAGTTAGGTGGTCATTCTCCATGATCCCTGGGAGTTCCTGAGACCTCCTGGCACCTGCCAGGCTCCTTCCTTGTGTGAAGCACTATTTTCTTTAGATGCCTCTGTCAAAACAATCTACAGCAACATCACCAATGCAGGACACACAGGAGGACACAGCTGCCTCATTAGGCAGACATAGAAAGGATTAGCAAAAGTGTGAAAGGACACCATTTTTCTCACTAAATTTTGCCTTGTACAATATGACTATCTTTCACAAAATATGTCCTTTATATTAGTAAGTAATAGATTTCATATTATTTCTTTAAAATGAAATGCCTAATATGGTAAATAGCATGTGTAGCTCACATGAACAAAAGCTCCTTGGGTTCCTCAATAAAACTTTATTTATTTATTTGATACCAGGGATCGAACTTGGATTCTTGAGCTTGCAAGGCAGGTGCTGGAACCACTGAGCCTTCTCAATAAAACTTTAAAGAGATTTTGATACTGGAAACATTTGAGATCTGCTGGGTTAGGGGAATAAAAACCCCATTAAAAGAGAAAGTGAGAAACAACATCATCAAAAGTAAGTCAGAAGGATGAATTTGAAATTAAAATGAAGAGACAAATTTAAGGGAAAAAAAAGTTCAGAAAAATATTTTAACAAAAATCATTGAACAAATACCATTTTAGGCAAAAGATTCATATGCAAGTCCAAAGAATACGGAAAAACAAAATTTAAAGCTTTTCCTTTTGAAGCTATTAAGGGAATTTGTTGTGGAGAGGGATTTGAGTGAGCCACTGTAGCTGGAAGGAAGAAATAATGTTAATAACGAAGTATTATGGGTGGATCAAAATATTTATAGGTCTAAAATGTGTCAGCTAAATTAATATGAGTTCTCAAGTTGAAACATGAATTGATTTTAATTAGCAGATAATTCATGTCACAACCTAAGTGTTCATTAACTGTGAATTTGTCAAATGAATTATATATCCTTAGTATGGCATACCCAGCCATTTATGCCCCAGAAGAATACTTAATTATTTGGAAAAAAGTTCACAAATCAAAGAACAGGTTATAATGCACTGTTTGTAAAAAAATAGAGACAAGCAGTGGGAAGAATATAGCCCAAAATGTTAATATGGCTTATCTCTGAATAATCTGGGGGATTATGACAGTATTTTTTGGTATATTTAAAATTTCCCCAAGTAATAACAACAGTAGCTTTGCAGCAGATTTTTGTTTTGTTTTGTTTTTCTGTAGAGCTGCCTGATGATCCTGCTCTCTTCAGACGGTCCTGAGCTGGAACCATTTCTGCCCAGAAAAGCCACACCTAAGTCCTCCTCTCTGGCTTTATAAGTATCCACAGAAAGCCAGTCTCCTCCCTGCCTTACAAAAGCAGTGGGAGCACTCTGCACTGCTTTTGAATCCAGCAGCTCCAGGGAGTGCTAATTGATTTTATTCTGCAAATTGAGAGTTAGGTAGTTTACAGCAGGGTGATGAAACTCTCCCTGAAATAATGAATGCAAATTAATGTGAAAGTGTATCCCCAGGATTTCCTGTAAGACTCTTTTATTACCTTGACAGTTAGGAGTTTTTACAAGTACTTATCATAAATAATTTATTGCCTCCAGTGGCATGCTAGACACCTGGCATGACTGTTACTATGGGAACATCAATGTTCATATATAGTTTAATTCTATTCCCAGGAGCTGAAATGAAAGTTGGCATTATCTTAATGGTACAGATGTGAACATGTAGGCATTCAGAAGCTAAGTAGCTGGCCTAGATCCATCAACAGAGCTGGAATGAGTCAGATGGCACTGGGAATCATTTGTACGATGGCTTGGTTTGCCACCAGGAGAGCCTGTCACAAGCTCAGGGTAGGTGCTGACAGTCTCAGTAACTGGAACCAATGTTAGGGGAGGGAAAGGGTGCGGTTCTGAGGCTCCGAGTTAACCTTACAGATGCAAGTCCATAAACTGAACCACCGAGGAAGTTTCCACTGGTGACCTTTGCTGACCAAGTCGGAGGAGCCCAAGCAAGCAGGAAGGAAAGGAGTGTCAGAGCGTCGCAGCAAGAGAGAAACTGCTAGGGAAGCTTTCGACAGTAGAGGAGAACTGCTTTCTTTAAAAAAATGACTCAGCGCAGATATGCAGGGCATGTTCAGCTGGAAAGGCAGAGATCTCTAAGCAGAAATTGCTGAAGGGCAGGAGGAATGGAAACATGACTTCTCTGCTTCCTTCCCCCACCATCATAATTTCTGCAGGTCATCTTCAAATGCTCCATTTTAGGGCCAGGAGGGGGTAGAAAAATCCCAGGGGGGCTAGATGGAAAAACGATT
Organism: Fukomys damarensis; assembly: GCF_012274545.1. Classification (NCBI taxonomy): domain Eukaryota; kingdom Metazoa; phylum Chordata; class Mammalia; order Rodentia; family Bathyergidae; genus Fukomys; species Fukomys damarensis. The sequence continues at coordinate 11,184,851 of NW_022900916.1, forward strand.
CATATTTTGTGTGGAAGGTACAGTATAAGAAAACAAAGAAGTAGACAAATATCGTACAGAAGAAAATTATTATCATATAAAATTGATATTTAAAAATCTACCCTTCCCCATTATCACTTTTTATACTTTAATGCCATTTGATAATCATAGGAAATAATAATAATATGTTTCATAAATAAATCATTAATAAAAAGGCTCTCATTGTACGACTCCACTGGTTGCTCTGGTCAGATCACTCTGCACCAGAAATCAGCACCTATGTTCTTTGAAGGGCCAGATGGTTAAATATTTCAGGTTTTGCAGACTACAGAGGATCTGTTTAATAAGCTCAGCCTAATTTGTGCCCCCCTGCCCTCATCTGTTGCAACAAAGATAAGGGCCCTAATGGGTTAGAAGGTGGAGTGGAGAGAATACAACATACAGCTGGTCCTTTCCACAACTAGGACCGTCTTGTTCACACTGTATCTCAGCCCCTAGAAGAGTTCCTGGCATGTATTAGGTCTAAATATATACTTGTAATTCAGCAATGTTAGCTAGATTCAGATGGCTGGGAAGAAATCTCAACTTCTTGAAAATCTACAGATTCCCCTCCCCACCTCTATCCCTGTTGGACGAAATTACAAAATAATTCGGTGCTGACTCTTCTCTATGAATCTTCATGTTGAGAATCCACAGTCATTGGCCTTTGCTCTCTCCTGGCCAATACAGAGTCTTATCGATAATGAAATAGCTCCACGTTATGACTTGTGGCACACAAGTGCATTCGACATGTATAAGCATCTAAGTGTGTAACAGCTCTTGGACTAGGGCGGCAGCTGAGTGGTAGAGAACTTGCCTAGAATGCGTGAGGTCCTGGGTTTAATACCAGAACTGAAAAATAACAACAACAACAACAAATAATAGTAATAATTCTGAAAGTGACTGACAGTATTTAAAGGAAGTTAATGTGTAATGGAGACTTCTTTTATGGATAAATCATCATGGATGGAAGAAGGTATTTCCTGGAGGAGAGCAAGGAGAGTGACGATTCCTAAGCCAACTTTGTGTTAATGTGTTTAACATGTTCTGTTATGTAATCCATACATGCCATTAGAAAGCAGAGGTTATTCCATTTTAGGGACAGAAAACTGAGACTTGGGAAAGTAGAATAATTTCCTCAAGTTCCAAAAATGAATAAGGTAATAAACCAGGATTCAAAGCCAAGTCTAACTGTTTCTTAACTTTGAGCTCTTTGTATTGTACCTGACTGGTAGAGGTTGTATTTCTGGCTCTGACAACATTTGCTTGGAACCTTTGTGATGATCTCTTCACCCTGATCATCAAACAAAATAAAATAAATATAATAAATAGCTACCTGCTTCACAGGGAGCTGAAAGAATTCATGAATGTTACAAGGTACGGCACACAGTGGCACCCTGATCTCAGTCAATATTTGCTGACTTTAAATGATGAAATGTTCAATTTATCTCCCCCTATATGAGCCTCTCCACAAGCATGGAGAGAGAGAGAGAGAGAGAGAGAGAGAGAGAGAGAGAGAGAAGGAGGGAGGGAGAGGGAGAGAGAGAGAGAGAGAGAGAGAGAAATAATTCAATGATTGCATAATCAGAAGTATAAATATAGCCAAAATAGGACTCAAAGCATGATTTAGAGATTAGAAGAAATTGGGTTTCTAGAAGAACGTGCAAAAGTACTATGTCAATGATTTCCGAGGAATTTTTATTTTTATTTTTGTTAGCAACACAGCCTTTTTTCAGAAACCATATTTTGAAACCAGGTATAGAAAACAAATACAGAGCTATTCTTAGCATTGTTTTTTGGTTTCCATGGTGTTCCCTAAGGAACTTTCATGGAACCCCTCAGGCCAGTTCAGTGCATGGTTTGAGACTTCTTTCATCTTCCTCCTCAAAACCCAATCAAACATAATGTTTGCATTTAGGGAAGAGCAGCTGCTCTTTTTTCTCTTCATAGTGACCTACTCTGCAGAGTACTTTCCCATTAGTGGCCATCATGGTCAGAGGCTGAAGTGATTTTCGGCATGGTTTGATCTGGGCTTTAATTTATAAAGTAGGAGTATGTATGGCCCCATTTCTTGGTACTGCACTCCATGAAGGTTCCATTCTCAGACAAGCTTTTTGCACATGTGGCAGAAATAGCCAGCAGTGTCTTTGTGCTTGCATCATATTTGGTACCTGCAGTCTCAGGGTAGAGTGATGTGCTTGATAGTACAAGTCCCTTAAAGGATTTGAGTGGTTCATTACTGGCCATGTGCCAATTCTGATCCAATCACTAGGATTGGAATAATCCCAAATTATGAATGACCAGGCCTAGTTTAATGCGCTTGGCGCTGGAGTAAGGGGTGAGGCCAGTTAGATGCTGATCATAATCCTGAAAGACACAATTCCAAATGCCCAAAGGTTGAAATCCCAAGAGACTAAAGTCTCTCAAGTCCGAGATCCTGAAAAATCACAATCCTAGAAGATTAAAATCCTATAGGTTGAAATCCTGAAATTTGAAAATCCCCCATACCTCCTTTTAAAAAGCCATGCAAGAGGTACAAAGCCAAACTGAGGGGAAGGGATTGGCCAGCCAATCCAGCAAGTTAGAAAATTTCAGTGTAAAAATGTGCCATTTGTCTGCACTAGCATTCCTTTGAGCTGATGAATCCCAAGTGTCTTCAATGAATTAAAGATGCATTTGCCCAAAGAAGCCATCGAATTTACTGACTGGTTCCAAAGTAATTATGTGTGCAGTAGCATAAAAAAAAACACAGAACAGTGCTGCTGTTCAATCACCAGGATTGTTTTTGCAAAATCTGTGGTCCCTATACGAGTGCGTGCAGGATGGATTTCTGCAACTCCAAAACACACAGAGCATGGCACAGAACAGGGGAAACATAGCAAGGAATGCTCATGTCTGCATGCATCAAATCATAGAAGAATTTCAGAAAGGAAGTGAATGTGAGTATACTTGCTGAAGAGACCCATGCCCTAAAATTTATTTTCATTTTTATTTTTTTCTGGTTCTGGGATTTGAACCCTCCCCAGAATCCAGCTATTCATTGTGATGCAAGACTTCAAAATACAGCTAATTATCCTAATGGGCGGCCAGCTGCCATGGATCACCTCTGTGTCATTGTCTATGATCTGTCCCCGGAATACAGGTTTTCAATTGTCAATTTTTTTTTAAGAGGGAAGAGTATTTTCTCTTGTTAGTTTCATCTTCCATCACTTTAAACTATTAGCATTATTATTTACAACTCACTGTGGTATGTTATTTCATCTTTGTCTCACTTCCAGGACTGAGGGTATATGTTATGTTAAGGCTTTTAGAGAGTTCTAACTCATTTTATGCATTTTTTGCTCAAATTCAACATTATCACAGTGTTGATTTTTTAAGTATTGGGCATGGTCATAAAAACATTGAAATTTACTCAGTAAATGAAAAGATGTCCTTTTTGTACATCTGCATTTGTGACAGGTAAAATTTCTTGAGATCTTGGTTCTTTGGGCAAGTGGATATGTGGTGGTGACCCATAGAGGTGTATGATAGATCTTGTCAAAAAGGTCCCAAGCTCTATTCCCAGTATAAAAAAAAAGACAGGTTGTCTGTGTTGCTCTTTATGCATTTATATATTCTATAATTTATCTATTTCTTTATTAATGTGTTTCATCTGTGCAAAAATGTTATAAGCGTGCAACCTGAGTGTTTGTTTGCAAAAATGTGTGTGACTGTCTATTAGGCAAAACGGCTCAAGTGTTCTGTTGTGTTTTTATATGTTTCTCAAATAAATCCCTCTCTAAAAATGTAAACAAATACACTTTAAATTAGTTTAAATTATTTTTTCCAGAATTTTATTTTTTGGATTTTGATCTTTGGGGAGTTTTTCTAAAAATTAATTTTATTGGTACACTTTAGGTATACAATATGATGACATTCTAATTTTTTCCCACTCCCCTGCCCTCCTTCAACCCCTCACCCCTCCCTATTTACAAAGACTTTGTTTCCCCTTTTGTTCATTTTCTCGTATTAATTCCACTCCTTTCTTTTCCCTACCCCTCCCATTTCTCTTTCCCCATTGCCCCCTTTCTTCCTATTTCACATTATCTATGATACCTTTCAGTCTTTCTTTACACTTTCAGTTTCTCACACCAGAGAAACAATTCAGTGTGTACACACATGTGTTCTGCTTATTTCACTTAAGAGTATGGTCTCATTTGGGAAGATGACACTCTAGCAATTTTAATCTTTGGGGATGATGGCATTTGAGGCTGTCTTTCTGGATGAGGGCCCAAACCCAGGCCCGTTCCACCACAACACTTGGATTCAGAGTGGTGAGTGTCAAGGGTGATATCTGAAGAATCCTTAACACATAGAAGTTTGTGTCTACTCTGGCCATAACAGACATGAAGTGATGAGCAAGCCCAAGATAGGGTGGTTTGAAAACACGATTGGCATAGTCATAATACCAGAAAAAATTAGAAGTATTCAAGAACACAAAAGAAAGCTGCATCCTGTTAGTGGTGCAGACTCGTGCTTTCACTATAGTCTTAAGGAAAATAAGATGGATTGTAAGGCCATTCAAAGGACTATCTGTCATCAGTATGCACTGAACAGTAGTCACCAAGTGTCTGCATGAGGACACTGTGTGGGAACCTAGATTAAAAAGTCACTAGGGAAGACTTCAAGAGACATTTTTGCAGTGCTTTGGTTGCCAAGGGTGAAAGAGCAGAACAAGCCTTTTAAGCTTTACAACTAGAGCAATTTCTTATTTATTTTGGACAAAGCCTCTGAAGGGAAAGATTTAGAGCTGCTGACTGGATACAAATAGCACTAAGCCAACCAGAGATAAAGAGCACTTTCATCGTGGTAAACTAGTAAGCGCACTGGTTAGAAGCACTAGCTCTGGAATCAAATAGATCTAAATTTAAGTACTGACTCCTAATCTCATTGGGAAGATGATCTTGACAAGTTACATGTTCTCCCTGCGCTGTGGATTCCTCATCTGGACAATGAAAATAATAACAGATTCCAGTCCTGGGATTTTTTTTTTCCAATTTAGGAATAACAGAGATAACCTCCACAAAGGACATTGTACAGTGCCTGGTACATGGCACTACCTAAATGTTAGCTATTGTCTCGGTCTGTTTTGCAGTGTTGTAACAAGTACCCAAGGTTGGATATTTCATAAAGAAAAGAGATTTGTGGCTCATGATTCTGCTGCCTGAAAGTTCAAACATCATGACTCTCCTCTGGGACCTTCTGGCTACATCAGGGAAGTAGAAGGGAAAGTGGGCTTGAGGGCAGAGAACAGGGAAGATCGCTAGGCTCGCTCCTAGCAACCCACTCTGTGGTAACCACTCAAAGTGACAGCTCACTCCTGAGAGAGAGTCCTTGATCCCTTCTGGGGAAGGTTCCCCATGATCTAGTCATCTTCCACATCTTCAAGCTTCCCCTACCTTAACATAACCACAGTGGGGACCAGCCTTCCAGCACAAGAACCTTTGGAGGCACAAAGCATAGCCAAGCCACAGCAGTGATATTATTTAGAAACAAAATGGTTGTGACATGCAACACAGACATTGTATAAATGATAAATAACATAGCATGTAACCTAAGTCGACAGAAGATAAAACTCTGCTGCCTCAGATGAAAAAAAAAAAAATGGACAGGCGATGTTGTAGTCAGCAGGACTGGGTAAGGGAATACATTAATTAAATACAGGACACATAATTTATAAGGTTATCTTTTGATATGTACCCAAAGAGTCAAATGCAAAGAGTGCAAGGGATTAACTGCACACTAGAAGCCCAAAATATTCAGCTGAGGGCCTGGATCCCACCAGTTTCCCACACAAGTCCAGCTAAAGGCTTAGAGTATCAGGCAATGTCCTCTTTGAGTCCAGCCAGTGGCCTGGAGCCCACAGCAATGTCTCATACTTGTCTGCATTGAGAATCTGCGTCTGGAAGGCCCAGAGGCCAGTGGTGGAAGCCAGAAAATCTATGCTCATGAGATGAAGGATCTGTGCCAACAAGCTGAGAGATCCACACTGGAGCCAGGAAGTGATGCTCCAGGTAAAGATCAGAGCTCGCCTGATGAAAGCAGCAGCCATTCCCAGCGACAGCAAACGCCCAGCTCCTCCTCCCATAAGAACAGCCTAGTTTGTATCAGGAAAACCATCCTCAGCAAGCTTCTCCTAGAACATCAACAGGCCCAGATCTTCCTCCCCAGTTTTTTTTATGACTAGGTAATAGTCCTCCCGTGGATCCTCCACTCCTAGACGGTGCTGATTCAGTTCAGCTGGGCGTTACAAGTTGACCATTAGTCAATCCACTACAGGCGAGAAGGACCAGAACAGACCTGAGTAGCTGTTCTTAATTTGAAATAGAGATAAGCTAAGACAGTATTTCTTTTCATTCATTCATTCAAGAACTTTTCCTTAAGGATGATTAAGCAGCAGGCACTGTGTGCAATGTGGTAAGGATACAAAGATAGAGAAGATAAAACCTCTACCCTTAAAGAGCTCACAGACTAGAAGAGGAGAGAAAGGTAGGCAAAAACACTTTGTATCAACAGCATGCGGAGAGTATGCGGAGAGGTTTGCCCAGAGTGTGTGATAGGTGTACAGCCGTGGGCAGCCGAATCTACCTGGATGATCCACACCTCCACAGAGTTTTTGAATATGACCTGCTTCATGCTTGCAGGTTGGAGGTTGCAGGTAGAGAAGAGTGGTTCACGAATACATTTTCTTAGACGTTCGCATCTAGAAACAAAACCAGCAAATGTTAGCAACGATTAAAGCTGAGAGGAATTCTTTCCATTTTTCTCCCTACTTTATGTATCTTCCAAAATTTTCATTATAAAACTTTTTTAATGGCACCTCCCATCTGCTTTCTCAGAGCCAGAAAAGACCAGCAAGGTGAATAAGCAGCCATAACCTGGAACTCACAAGCTCTTACACCAAAGGGAGGTCTTGTGTCTCACTTGACAGGATGGCAAGATAAATGTAAGAAAGGAAAGGGGTGGATTCACAAGGCAGTGATACCAAGATGTAACAGGGCAGAAAAGAAAAGATAAATGAGAGGCAAAAAGGAAAACTAAAACTCAGGAATTCTGAACACCTACTTACAAAACAACAGCAAAGGAGGAGTAAAGGAAGGGAGGGAAAGAACATAAGATCAAAGCAGGCCTAGATAAGAGCATTAGGATGGAGCCCAATAAAAACGCTAAGGCACAAGCAAAAAACAATTATGAGATGAAAAGGGATTAGGGTTCAGCTTCACACAGTGGAATGGTGAAGATAAAACAGGATGCTTTCTGAAGAAACCAATCACAGTAAAGAAGTGGAATAAGAGTTCCAAATAAGCAGTGCAGCAAAATACCGATTTAAAGAAAATTTGCAGGGTGAAATTGAACAATTATACATATTTTGACAAGTTCTTTCATTCATTCATTTCAACAAACCGTTATTAAGATGGTCCCCGCCTCACAGAGCTGGAGATGGGCGACTACACAAGCAATGAGAACTGCTAGATAGGGTGCGTGCCAGGGTCGGGAGGTGTACGACAAGTCCTCAGGTCCTCAGAGGGCTCCTGCATTTCCATGCTCAGTGTCCTCCAATCCAGAGGCTGGGCCTGGAGTTTTGGAGGTGCAGAAATCTGGCCTCCATCTCTCAGGGATGGACACACGTTAGCCAAGTTAAGAAAGACAGAACCACCAGATCAACTTACTAATGGTTAGTAAGAAAAACCAATAGGAAAGATGTGGGTATTTGTGTACTCTGATCAGTATGTTCTCTCAGCAAACCTCAGAATTGGGGTACATCACCATCAAAGGATATTTTAAAGAGAATGTGTCATGGTGAAGGAAATGAGGCAGGAGTGGGATGATCCTCAGGCCCAAGGCCATCAGGCGGGGACAGCCCAGCGCAGACTTCTGCATCCACCACCATTATCTGCCTCACACAGGAGGAAGGCAGGCTGCGGAGGGCACTGTGCTACCCAGGGAGCGGCAGAACGCATGGGAGTCCATCAGCGAGAGGAAAGATCACTGAAATTGAAGAAGTGAGCAGGCACGTTTATGGAAGGTGAAAAATGAAGACAGAAGCAAACTTTTCTCAGAGACACACTGTACTGTTTCAGTCAGGTAAAGATGAAAACAGTAAGAGAGTTTACATCATGTCTTTCCCCACCACGACCCTGGAGAAAAGAGAAGTCAGCAAGGACTGTGAGTGGCATCAGAACTCTTACAGAATGACTAATGGCCATACAGTCCAGCTTTGAAAAAAAAAAGGCTCTTATGATTATGCAAGGAGTAGGGATGCAAGAAGGCGCCTTCCAATGCTCTGGGACTGTGCCATTTTCCTAAGGGGAGACAGGGTTTTAAGTGGCAGAGGCAAATGTCTGCGAGTTAGAAAGTATCATAAAGTTCGTGAGAAAAAAAGAGTTCCTGGAACAGACTGGCTTATCAGTTTATTTGCAAATAATGCCCCTCCTGTTAAATAAGGCTTTGGCACATATATTCAGTTTGATTCTGGGGAAAGGGGAAATAATAAAATCCATGACACTAGTGCTTTTTACGATCTGGTTTAAGGAAGCTAGCAAAGGATAGCAGTCATTGGAGGCGACCAATGTGTTTGAATTTAGACTCAGTTTTTTTTTCAGAACTTAATTGCAAAGACTAGCGGTAGCCAGTGACAGGAAAATATCTTAGGCCTAAAATTATACTACTAAAAGATGACAGATTAAACTTCCCAGTATTATAAAGCCAGTAACAGAATGCGGAAAAAGAGCTTGAACTACTCCTTTTGTATTAGGAGACATTTGTCAATACAATGGGGCACAAATCTTGTAAAAATAGAGCCAGCATATGGGTTGTCTTCTAACTGTGTGAAATATACAAAAATGCTAGGCAAAGTGTGATTAGAATTCTGACTCTTAATGTATAAAGCTTAAAATAAGGCAAGAATATTCATGCAACCCTCTGCAATATGCATAACAATAGAAACTGAAAGTGTAATGCATGGGGAAATGCTAATGAAACATTAATAAGCAAAAAATTTCTGTGCAGAATCAGTGAAAGTAGGGGTTATTAGATATCAGGAATCTGTTGTTAATGGAAAGGTGAAGTTTTATAAATAAAAAGAGGACAGAATTAGACACAATAGAGGTAGTCTGTTTTGCTTTAGCAAAGCATCCAAAGAAAATCAAATAAGAGCACGATCTGAAATTTATTTTTAAAACTAACTGGTTATCTCTGGATATTAGAATATGTAAATTTCTTTTTTATTTATAATTTCTCCTTTTTTTTCAAATGACCAACTAACTGTATTATTGCAGAAAATATTATTTTTTTAAAACTGCACTTGAGATTTAAGGCCACTTCTGGGTATAAACAAGGGAAAGAGCATATGTGAGTTGTAGCCTACAAAAATAATATTATTATAAGGATGACAGGAACAGATGGATCCTGTTTTCATTTTGGTGGCAAAATGTAGGTCTAGATTTAGTATAAACAGCTACAGAGGGATTGAGGCAGAGAAGAGGAAAAATACAAAAAGGGTGAGAAAAGGAAAATAAATTTTCTTAAGAATCATGAGAGTAGGACTTTTTAAGGTAAAATGGTGCAAGGCAAAAATTGCAACAGTTATTGAATAATGAGACTAGGGAGAGAGCAGAGTCGGCGTCTTACAGAGCTTAAAATGATAATGTTGTGTACATTGCACAAGCCATAAGGTACCTCTATTGAGACATAAATCAAATCTTAGAACTCTAGACAGTAAAGGAATCCTAGACACCATCTAGTATCCAAGTCCTTCATTCTATAGAAAGCCTGATACCCAAACTAGAGTTTGAGGTCTAAACACAAGGCTTCAGTATTCAGTACTCCTTTTGCCTGGTTTCATTGAGGGTTTAGGCCATCTGTGAGCATAACAGTCATCCTCCTGCAACTTCCAAAATAGAGAAAGAATCTGCCTGAGGGCCACTCCCTGCCTCTACAAACACAGTATTTTAAAGGAGCGTGTTCAACCTTTCTAAAACTGAAAAGGATTAGCTATTTACATAGAAAACCAAAACCTATGTAAAGGGAAACCAAAAAAGTTAAAGTCCACTCAAAGAAATAGTCTGTGGTGGGGTGGGTATCTGGGGTGAATTTCATCAATGAACGCAAACATGCCTGAGAAAGTCTGAGGGAAAGAGAGAACCAAGTGAGGCCCATTCTGCTCAAGGAGAGGGTGGATGGGATGTGACAGTTCTCTAGAGTCAGCTGATGGCTTGTGAAAATTTTAGGTGCTTAGGGTCCAAGTTTCCAGAAAGATCAATAGACTTAGAAATAATTTCTTATGGAAAGACAAATAGCAAAGTTTTGTGGAAGTTATGAGTGGAAAACAGATGGTTAATAGGTTAATTGCTCTGTTCAGGGAACTGTTACTTAAATAAAAAGTAGGAGGTAGAAAGAGGATAGAAGCAAATAGGACAGTGTGCCAGAGATCACAAACAAGGGCACAAAAGTAATTAGAAACTTTAAGAAATTACTTGACTTTAGAGAGAAACACCTTGTCTAATGAGTAGAAAGAAAAAATTCATAACAACAACAAAAGTATGAGGAGGCTGGAGATATTTATGTTTAGGTTTTATTATATTAATAATAAACATGAACTGTAAACACGAATAGAAGTTCATTGAAAGTACTCATCTATATATAAATAATGAAAAATGGCATTGGATAAATACAGTTGTGAATGCTTTGTATTTCTTTTTTATATCACCCCTAAAATAAAATGTATTTGTGAAGTGTTTTGAATGAAGTGTTGGCAGTGTAAGCCAGGCATGGTGGTGCAGGCCTGTGATCCCAGCACTGTGGGAGGCTAAGGCTGAAGAATTGCCGAGTTCGAGCCCAGCTTGGACAACTTAGTGACATAATGAGACCCTGTCTCAAAATATAAAATTTTTAAAAAGGGCTGGGAATATAGCTCAGTGTGGAAGCCCTGGGTACAATCCTCAGTACCACACAAAGAAAATTAAAGCAGAGAACCATTTTTTACTCATACATATAAAAGAAAATTAAAGCAGAGAGCCATTTTTTACTCATACATATATACATACATACATATATATATATATATATATATATATATATATACATTTACTATATATATACACACATATTGTTTTCACAGCTAATGTTGACCTGTGTCCCACTTTCCTTTAGAATCAGAGGCTACGGCAATTATGCAATAAAACCAGCTGGGAGGGCCAGACAGGAGCCTGCAGCTGTGAGGAGAGAGATGGATTTTAAGGGAGGAAGCCCTCATGAAAATGGTGGTTTTGCCAACTGCTTTCTCGGGGTGGGGGTGTGTGTGAGGGCTCTGGAGATGAGCCAAGGATCGTATAATGCTCTCAGCTGATCTTGCTACAGCAGCCCTGCCAGTCACATTCTTGTGCTCCATTTCATAGCAAATGATGGAGCGCCTATGCCCAATACCAGAAATCAACCAAGAGGAAGCCTTTCCACTCACCTCTGCAATCAGATCTCCCACTTCACACTCTCTCAGACCACCCTGTATTTCTCCATAATTATGTGATTTGTCTCCTCTTTATTTCTTTCATGTTCATCTCCTCAACCTGAATAGAAGGACGGGAGCATTTTACCACTAACCTAATTGTCCGTTTGTGTAACTACAAGTCCTAATATTGTTGACTTCATGGTTGAATTCTCTCTCAAAAAGCCACTGCGGCTATTAGAGGGAAGATTCCTTAATCCATGTCAAACAGGTAACTTTATGTATTTTTTAGTCCTGGATAATCCTTGCATTTCAATATGTGTCAAGGCTTACTCTAATTTATTTGCTCAGGACATTTCTCAGCATTAGTATTTCTGATTCACTGGGATGTGCACAAAAAATAGGAAATCTAATCTAAATGCCTAAAGTGGCCCAGGAAGGAAGCATCCTGAACATATTATTAGTATTATTGATAAACTCAGGTTTCAACTCTCTACCCAGTAGCCTCCCATCTCCCTTGGATTATTTCAAGCCAAAAAAGGCATGCTTTACAGAGCTCTTTAAGCAGCAGGTTCTATTTAAATACAGAGATAAGCATGGTCAGGCTGTGCTGCTATTAAGAGTGAACTATTACTGTAAAGTGGAATTGCAGTAAAAACAATACTTTTACTAGCATTCTGTGTCCCTTCAATCTTTCCTTATTTTTGGAGATCTTGTGAATCTAGGGCTTGGTTTAAAAAAGTTGAAAAGAAGAATCGAGGGCTGGCAACAGCTAGAAATGCCAATTAACTATCTACACACACCACTGACATTATCATGCACACGAGTATACACAAGCAGTAGGTATATTTGATATCCACATATTGCATGCTCTTACTTTGATTAAGTTCCTAAGGAATACAACTTGTTTAAATCTTCTGTCAATATCGGTTGCCTTTTATAGACTTTATGGGATTTTTGTTTGTTTGTTTTTAGCTTCTGTCCATCCCTTTAAGACAAGGCCTTATTCTGTTAAAATCTATGGTGAATAACACATTTCCTGAGAAAATGAAATCTACGGTTTTGTACCAACAGTGTCTAAGAGAAAGGATTCATTAGGATGTAACCTTAGGCGTCCTCACAGAGTTATTATGATTTCTTTCAGATGTTATCTTAATTTCCCGGTAGCAAGGTAATATTTTAGAAAAGGATGAGGTCGCTAAGCTGCTCTACAAACAAATCTTTTCAATTGATACAGTTTATATAAATTCTGTATATTTTGTTTCTGCTACTACATATTTGGAAATCTTGGGAATGCCATTTAACATCTCCATCTGACCTCACTTGTTTTCTCATCTACAAATACAGACGTTGAAGAAAATCTCTGATTTCAAGTATTTAGCAACAAAACCCTTTCTTCAAATAAAATATTTTCTTGATGTGGACTAGACTATGACTTGAATTAACATAATTTGAAAAAGCACAGATCTAAATACTATCTTACATCCATATGGCTATGACATGTTATAATTCTTACTAATAGATTCATGGTTCATAGTAACAAATACTCCCCAGATGCCTGCGAGGTGTTAGGCTCTGTAAGGCCTCTGCTATATCCTGTAAACCAGCCAGGGAATGACTCATTTCTTCCAGAAGATTATTTTCCAGAAAGAGACTAAATCATTGTACAAACAAACAAAATAAAAAGTTATAGGAAGGATGCGCAAAATAGGGAGTGGTCACTTCTGCCTGGAGGATCAAAGAAGTCTTCGTGGGCAGGTGCCATTTGACCAGGAGGTACAGTTTTTGATTAGGGAAGACAGGTGAGGCTTTCCAAGTGGGGCAACGCAGTGATGATTTGGAGGCAGGAAGTTGAAAGGCGCAGCCCAAAGGAAAGCAAGTGTTCCAGTGTAGTTGTAATATAAACAACACGGGCGACACTTTGAGCCAAAGCTGAGAGATTAGTTGCAATTAGATTATGGACATCCTTAAATTTCATGACTATGAAGTTTGGCTTTCTTCTCTCAGAAACTGAAAGCCATTGGAGGTTTGATTGTTTTGAATTTTGGGGGGTGGGGCAGAAAGTGACATAAGCAGGAATGTACCCAGAAAAGATTTCTCAAGTAATAACATGTGACTAGAAATGGAAGAGACTGGAAACAGGAAGGCTCATTAGGAGCCAAAAGTCCTGGTCAAAAGTGAGGAAGACCCATCCTAGAATAGTGCTGTAAACAGAATTTCTTCCATACTGCCTCCTCCAAATTGAAGTCCTAACCCCCAGTGTTACTACACTTAGGAACAGGGCTCAAGAGGAAATTAGGTTAATCAAGTCAATAAGGATGAGACCCTAATCCAATAGATTGGTGGCCTGAGAAGAAGAGAAAGAGGTGCCAGAGCGCACTTTCTTCTTCTCCCTCTCCCTCTCCCCGCTCCCCCACTCTCTCCATGTGCAGGTCCCAAGAAAAAGTAATGTGAGGACACCGTGACAAGGTGGTCAGCTGTGAGCCAGGAAGGGAGCCTTCATCAGAAGGCTCTGCTGGCACCAGACCTGGAACTTTCACGCACCAAAGTGCTGAGATAATACATTTCTCTTGATAAGCCACCCAGGCTATGGTGTTTTGTTATGTCAACCCGTGCTGAATAGACAGTGACATAAGAGGTTCAGGGAGAGGACAAATGCCCCCAAGACTCTATGGAAGTAGAAGCAGTAGGACTTGACCACTAACCCACTTAGGGGCATGAGAGCAAAAGTCAGCACTGGTTTTGAGAGTCTATGCCAGGGGCTAGGTGATGTCATGAGGAGATGGACATACCTGAGGAGGGAGAATAATTCTGAGGAGGCAGAGCTTGTTTTTGTTTCTGAAAAATTCTGTTGTTGAATCTGAGCGTTGCTAACATAGCTTTGTATAGTCTTCCAGCAGATAAATGGAGCTGTGGGTTTTGTGGTTGAGAGAGAAGACTGAACGAAAAATCTCATTTATTTTATGAACATCCACCAGGGACAGCATCACAGCCTTCTTGAACAATGAACAAAAATATTAATGTACACTAGCACAGGTGGAAAGGTCAAAACATCCAGTTAAAATGATGCCTTTTCCTTGTGTGCTAGTTAGACCTGGCTTACATATGTTTTTACAAGTTCCAGAACTTGTGCACTAAAGGAGAATTGGAATATGTAGGTCTGCATTCAAAATTGTAAATAAAACCTAGCTTAGACACCCAAGTATCCCTCAGAACCATGTGTAATTTTGTTTCTGAGCAAGAGGAAGACCAAATAGAACTTAGTAGACCATACAGTTTGACAAATAAAAGATACTATGACCGTGAAGTAGGGTAAATGGTAAACTGTTCTTCAGATAAAGCACACATTTGCTCTAAGCGGTCTGAAAGTGAAAAAGAAATATTCTGCCCCATAGGGATCCAGATTAGCAGGAGAATTCTACACCAGGCAATCTTGATTTCTTGAATTTCACAAGTGCAATGGAGTAACCAAGTCGGAGTGAGAAAATGAGGAGCAAAGATAGAAACCAGTAAAATAGAACAAGATATTATAAAACAAAGGAAAGTTTCCTATACATTCAACTAAGTGAGACAATAAACAGGATCTCTGCAGTCTCTGGAGAATATCTTGAAGACCCTGGCCTGTGAAAAGTGGCGATCTGTCTTAAGAGTGTCCAATTCCTTAAACTCCTAGAACTTGAAAAGGCAGGCCTGGGTTTCCCATTAAACATTTAGCCCAGGAAATGCAGAAACTGAAACATCTCAGCTACATGATCCCTTAAACCAGAAATAAGAGAAAGAATTATATAAAATAGGGTGACTCCTTTTACCTAGAACCTGCAATAGAAATTCAAACCCCTTAATTTAGTCTAAGTAATATATCCTTCTTATCTCTTTGAGGCACTTTTAATAAGGTAAGCCATTTCCCTCACTATTGAGTGTGTTTTTATTCCTCGATCCCTTGATTCAGAGTTTCTATTGATGAGCTTTATAGAATATCGGGACTGTGTATTTTCATCCTAAGCTCTCACAATATGTATCCAGATAACTTACACATGTGCACACATAAACATATACCCATTCTCTTTTTCAGCCCAAAAGTCATACCACAATTTTTGGTTGATTGATACTCATTTTTTCATTATTATGACTGTACAAGTATTGCTTATAGCTAAGCCATATAATGTTCTCTGATTTTTGTTTCCTGTCTTATTCAACCTGTTTTCCCTGGTGTGGGCTGCTCTATTTTCAATTGTCCATTTTTCTCTGTAACTATCAATTGTTCATCTCCCAAACCCTGTACTGGTGTAGTTTTTCTCAGTATGATAAAAAAAAAATTAGACCATTTATCACTTCCTTTCTCTTTTGGCTTCTATGTCTTGGATTTCCTGCTCCCTGGATTCTGATGATGACCTGCTGTGTGCTGGCAATGCCCGGGCTTCTTCACCAATTTCTGAAACTCATCTGCATGTAAATGGCATTTTATATCCCAGCTCTCGATGAGGTCATACAGGGTGTGAGTGTGAAGAGAGAAGGTGTCTGGGGCTCTTCCACATTTAGGAGTTAAGAGGATAAGACATAGCTAGGGAGACTGAAAAGATGGGGCCATGGAGAACTAAGAGAAAGAGAAAGGGTGACAGTGTCCCACATGGGCTCCTCAAGCTTGATGGCTGCTTGTGTCATCAAGCCATTGAGCAAGGACTCTTCCTTCCTGAGCTGCTTCCCCTCATTAAACCAGGCCCTGGGTAATCTTCCCTTGGATTAACTTGAAACCAACTGCTTTGAGGCCTTCATTCATCTGGAAAACCTCTTCAGTTTTGCCATATTCTGTTGGCTAGAAGGAAGTCACAACTACCACACGCACTCACTGGAGGGGATTGCACAGGGCTTGGATGCCAGGGGGCAAGAGGCAGAGGTCACTGGAGTCTGCCTGCCACTGAACAGCTCATCAAAAAAGGAAGAGCAATGACACAGGACAGAGAAATGGCAACTTCTGGAGCAGTTTCCTGGGCATGTCCGAGGAAATGGGATGGGGCTGTTACTCGCCTGCATCTGCATAGGACTGAGAAGGGGCTGGGGGGTGCACAGTGTCGCTGGGCAGCAGGCTGTACATTTAGCCACACCTCCTCCCTCATGTCCCCCTCGAAGGAGCCCGGTGCCTTTGGATTCTGAACTTCTGCGCTTGCTAGCTGGCTCTCTGGTGATGGGGTCTTGTTCTCTGTGCAGCCTCACTACCCCTCTCCCAGGCTCAGGTTTCAGCATTCTCTAGTTGGCCAAGTTCTTTCAAAAATTCTGGTAGACAACTCTCCCCTGATCTCGTCCTTCTTATGGTTTTTTCTAAACTATTTTTTATTTTAAAAAAAGCTTAATTGAGATAAAATGCATGTAACATAAAGTTCATCATCCTACTTTGAAGGGTACAATTTAGTAACGTTAAATATACTCACACTGTGGTGGAACCAATGCCAAAACTTTGTCATCTTCAAAACTGAAATAAACAGCAACTCTCCATTTCACTGCTCCCAGACCCTGGCAACCACCATTGTGTTTTTTTGTTTCGATGAATTTTGACTATTTTAAATACCTCATCTAAGTGGAATCAAACAGTACTGTATTTATATTTCTTGTGATGGACTTATTTTACTTAGCATAATGTCTTCAAGCATGCATCAGAATTTCCTTCCTTTTAAAACTAATTTAAATTTTTAAAGAAAAATGTCTATTTTTATTGTGGATCTCCTGTTCTTTTTTTGTTTGAATCCGTCCTCCCTTCATTGCTTTAGCCATTATTTTGGAGAACTTCAGAGAAGCAGAGATAAACGAGTGTATCCAATCTGGTCTTCAAAAGGAAACCCATATTATATATGTGAAATATGGTGTTTAAGGACCTCATCTTTGATGCTTTTCCTAATCTCTTGAACTCTGCAACACCCCTTAAAGGAGAATAGAATACAAGATAAATTTGCACTTAATCTTCCTTTAGCCAAAGAAAAGCTTATGCTTTGATGTTAAGCAAAAACTTTCTTCCTGAGGGCCTTTTTTCCAGCATGAATTTAAGCTCTTCCCTAGGGAAGCCAGTATAATTATTCTCCAAGTGAGGTTCTTGTATCTTTGACTCCAAAGATAGGCATAACTTGGGTTAGTGATACAAAATGCAAATTTTGGACAGGCGGGATGCGAGGGCCACATGTCACACAGGAAGTTCTCCACTCCCAGACATGGGTCCTTGGGCTTTCTGCCCCAGAAGCACAGCAGCAGGCATCAAGGGAAGGTGAAGAGCTTCCCCAAGGATGACCCCTCCAAGCCTATCCACCTCACAGGCTTTCTGGGCTACAAGGCTGGCATGACCCATACTGTGCGTGAAGTGGATAGGCCAGGATCCAAGGTGAACAAGAAGGAAGTTGTGGAGGCTGTGACTATTGTGGAGACACCACCTATGGTGGTTGTAGGCATCGTGAGCTATGTGGAAACCCCCCGAGGACTCCGGTCTTTGAAGACTGTCTTTGCTGAACATATTAGTGATGAGTGCAAAAGATGCTTCTACAAGTACTGGTATAAATCTAAGAAGAAGGCCTTCACCAAGTACTGCAAAAAATGACAGGATGACATGGGCAAGAAGCAGCTGGACAAGGACTTCAGCAGCATGAAGAAGTACTGCCAGGTCATCCGCATTATCACCCACACCCAGATGCACCTGCTTCCTCTGCAGCAGAAGCAGGTCCACCTCATGGAAATCCAGGTGAATGGGGTACTGTGGCTGAGAAGCTGGACTGGGCCCAGGAGAGGCTGGAGCAGCAGGTCCCTGTGAGCCAGGCGTTTGGGCAGGATGAGATGATCGATGTCATCGGGGTGACCAAGGGCAAAGGCTACAAAGGGGTTACCAGTTGTTGGCACACCAAGAAGCTGCCCCACAAGACCCACTGAGGGCTGTGCAAGGTTGCCTGTATTGGAGTGTGGCACCCTGCCCGGGTGGCCTTCTCTGTGGCACATGCTGGGCAGAAAGGCTACCATCACCGCACGGAGATCGACAAGACCATCTACAAGATTGGTCAGGGCTACCTCATCAAGGATGGCAAGCTGATCAAGAACAACACCTCCACAGACTATGACCTGTCTGACAAAAGCATCAACCCTCTGGGTGGCTTTGTCCATTATGGTGAAGTGACCATTATGTCATGCTGAAAGGCAGTGTGGTGGGAACCAAGAAGCAGGTGCTCACCCTCCGCAAGTCCTTGCTGGTGCAGACCAAACGGCGGGCTCTGGAGAAGATTGACCTCAAGTTCATTGACACCACCTCCAAGTTCGGCCATGGCCTCTTCCAGACCATGGAGGAGAAGAAGGGGTTCATGGGACCACTCAAGAAAGAATGGATTGCCAAGGAAGAGGGCGCCTAACGGCAGGAATACCCTTGGCAATTGGTGGGTCTCAATAAAATGTTTCCCAGTGAAAAAAAATGCAAATTTTGGGGCCCCACGTCACACTTAATGAATCTGAAAAACTGAAGACAGGAGCCAGCAACTATATCTTAATCAGCTCCCTGTGTGATTAAGATGCTTGTTAGAATTTGAGAATCATTAGTCTTTTAGAGGCAACTCTGCAAAGTTGCATCTAGAGATTAAACGTTTTACTTAGCTTTAGCCCAAAACTTTATGAGATATTCAGGCTATGAGGTGACTGTCTTTTAGTAGACGTGTTGGCCTGCATCACCTACAGTCTCAGCATTTGAGTTTCTTCTCTACTAAAAAGGCAGGGATCTTCCTGAGCACTTCCTTGCCCTACACTGACTGGACCACCTCAGAGTGGACAAGAGAGTGTGCAGAATGACCAAGACCCATCACTTAGATTCTGTCACTTGAGATTGATTAGAGACACTGAAATTATAGTTAGTGCTGAAATCCTAAAAGTATATACATCTAACACGGCATGGCTCCTATATCCTTGTGAAATAGCCCGCCCTCCCCCTGTATGGTATACCAGAAAGACTGGAGTGGGATATATCTTAACTATGGACAGAAATTTCTACATGATTGAGTGGTCATAGTTATTATTCTGAACCACATATCTTTGCCCAAACCATTGGGCTTCTTCTTGCTATTGTCTTGTTTTGCCAGCTGCACATAAGCACACTGTTATTTCTGTCCAGTATCTGTTTAATTTCCCCATGTGAAAATAAATTTGGTAGCACTCTTATTTCATTTCAATGCTGAGCTCTCAGAGTTCTTTTGGAATTGCTTTCAATCTGATTCTCTGAGAAACTAGAGCAAATTGCTTTGTAAATCAATAACCAAAGAATCAATACCAGTGATGTTCTTTTAAAGTATTCAAGACAAATAGTCCCTATAAGGTACTCCAAGTTTGAAAAGCAAATATTCTGAAATGAAAGCAAAGGAAATCAGAAACTATTACCTCAAAGGTTATGTGACAGCGAATAAAATCCAGGACATGATTTGCGAAGTCAATGTCTGTTCTGAAAACAATATTAACATCATGGGAATATCAGGATCAAGCTTTACTTTTTCAGGTCATGGTTATTGATTTAAGAATTGATGCAAATAAAAATTATCATTGGAGAATTGTTTGCAAAGATGGTTTCAATCCAATGTTATCTTCTTTTAATATTATACTATGTTAAGTCGAGAGAGAGAGAGAGACAGAGAGAGAGAGAGAGAGAGAGAGAGAGACAGAGAGAGGCCACCTAATCCAATTATACATTTCATGCTTGAGTCACTTTTACATTTCTAAAGCAATGAGAGGTCCTTGGCATTGTGGTTGACGACAGAGCCATCTACCATGCCTCATCTAATAAACCAACAAAAAGAAATGAATGAATGTGGAAGCACAAGGTGTAGATTGGTAACTTAAAAACATGGCTCTTGTTACTGCTTGAAAGGGTAGTGCCTTCTTTTATCATTCCTGGGGGAAAGGTGCTAAACACTGTCCTTGAGACTGATAATTGTCCCCCAACTTGGTTCTCCTTAATCCCCAAATGTTTGCTTGGCATTTAACTGTTCAAAATGAAGACTATATTCCCAAGCTGTCCTTACAGAAATGTGTTTTAGTTTACTACTGCTGTGCAACAAATTATCCCCAAATCTAGAGGCTTAAAACAACATTTTCATTATGTCCATGGGCCCTATGGAACAGGACTTGGAGAGTCCCACACTCATCACAAGGCTGGCATAATTTCTATTATGCTCAGATGGTCAAAGAAGTCATAAGCTGATTCAGATTCAAGGAAATAAGACTTCAGCAAGTGATGTGGGGAGTGACAAGGTCACACTGTTGAAGAGCATGGGGGTGGCAGGAGATATCGTTACTGTCATCTTTGGAAAAATGCAGTCTGGCACACTATGGGAGTGACCATATTCACTAACTTCTGACCAAGAGAACAGATGGGGAATTCATATGCTTAATTTCCTGGAAACGTGCTTAAAGGGTGTGTGTTGGCAGAGGAGGTTTCCGTCTCGTTTCCATTTTCCTCTTAGTTGACATATGGATGAGATGACTAGTGCTGGAGCAACCATTCTGGACCACAAATTGAGGATTACAGAACAATAGCTTGAAGGAACCTGGGTCCCCGTGGAGCACCATATCAGCCTACATTTACATCACAGAGAAATAAAATTTTGTCTTGTTTAAGTTACTAGATTTTGCATTTTCTGCCACACATGAACAGTGCTAATCACAATTAATATAACATCATCACTCATGAAAGCAGATTATACAAATGCATTTTAGATTATTGTGTAAAAGCAGATTATACAAATGCATTTTAGATTATTGTGTATGGAAAGACAGCATAATGCTTATATGGTAGCAAGTTTGACTAATACTGTATTGTTGTGCTAAGCAGTCATATGTAAAGATCACCATATCTTATAGTTTGCTTCTAAAAATGCTTGATAATTACAGTTAGAAGCACTTTGTTTAAAAGCAACAGATGAGGTCGATAAGAAATGAGGCTAGAGAAATGCATTCACTCAAGGAATACATATAAGATGCATCACAATCAAATGGTAATATCAAGTTGCATTTTTATAAAAGCGAGTGGTTTGTTATATCTGATTCCTGGTTTCTAAATTTCCTGAATCACGCATTTTTTCCTTTTGCGTGGGTACAATGAAAAACCTGAATAAGTGAATAAGAAAAAAAGAGTGACTGAGCTTGCACTTCAACTACTCTTATTTATAATCATGTGGTCTTTGTAGAAAATGATCATAAAACAGCATTTAACTGGAAAGATACATTTTTCTTTATTTCAAAATCATCAACCTTTGCGGAGCAGCCGTCATTTCAAAGTCAAGGTCGCCTGCTTTAAAAGCACAAATTTGTAACTGTCTTTATGTTGAAATATTTATATTTTTGAACATTTAACTGAAAATTACTCAAGGTGTTAGGAAGGGTTTTAAAAACACACAGTAAGGGCCTAATCAGGCAAAGCTCCTTTTGCTGTGGGACAATATGTCTTGACTAGACATTTTATCCAAATGAGGCTACCCTGTTTGAAGGGTATCAATCAACTTTGATAAGTGCTATCCATTCAGTGGTGCCTTTGTTTCAGTAAATACAGTAATGTTAAATGCACGGAGGGAACCACGGAAGAGCGTCAGTAAGGCAAGACAATCCACAAGATGGACAAAGAGAGACTGGGTAAAATGTGGTGAAAGAAAAAGGAACATGTCATAAAGGTGGATATCGTCTCTTTGTCCAAAAGAAAGACAGTATCACTCTACGGCTTGCAACGAACGACATCGCCAACATTTATGGGTGCAACTAGATTCCAGGAGGAAAATGCAAGGCCACCGCGGAGGTGGGAGGCTGAAGTTTCAGGACACACCGCGTGGTACAGTACTAGCTCGGCTCGGGCGGCCCTAGTGAACGCCGCGAAGGAATTCGGGCGTGTGGGCCTCGCAGCGCGACGCGCGGACAGATGGACAGCGGGCGG
>NW_022900916.1:11208134-11244283 GCF_012274545.1 Fukomys damarensis
CACTCGTCCACCTTCCTTCCTCCGGGCTCCCCCAGCTCCGGGGGCGCACGGCTGAGTCTCGGCTCCCCCTGCGCGGTCGGGTTTGCCCCCTGCCTTGCCGGGCCGGTTCGGGTGGGCATCTGCTGGGAGCCAACTTTGGCTGTGGTTGGAGCTATTTCGTTTGGAGGACACCATTGTGCGTGAAGGAAACTGATCCACTTGGCGTCCTCTTTCAGCCCTTAAATTTATTAATGGAGCGTCCAGGTAGAAAAGGCTACGGAGGATTAAATTCGGTTGGTTTTGCCGTCCTCACGGCGGTAGATTCCCCGAAAGAAGCATGAAATCAATCTTGTGGGGGTAGAAAGAAAAATTGATGATAATAACTGTGACATTCTTAGTAATTTATTATTTTCCAATTTACCGATACCATATTGTGTTATTTTTGGACGAACAACAAAGGACCCCATTTAGCTTGCAGTCCATGTGGTCATTGGAAGGAGGAAACGGGCTGCTTTAAAATATTTGCAAATATGTATCATATTATAAAGTATATTAAATTATTTTTTGAAAAAAAGTGAAAAATATTGTAGGAAGTTCTGGAAAGCTTGTTGGTTGGCTTTAGAATGAAAAGCCAATGAGTAATTGTAAGGACTGTGCCAGACACTAAAGCTAGAAAGAATGAATGGGAAAGAAAAAGGAATTTTCTCAAATAGCTGCTTTTGGTAAGTCCCACCCCTTCTGCTTACAACCCTCTTTCCCTAACACACGCAGCACACACGCACGTTTATAGCCTTCAGTATTTACACAACAAGCCTAAACCCCATTTTTATGGCATCCCAGGCTTTAAGACCATAGTGTGCAAAGGGCCAAGTGTTCTCTGTGGTGTAAGGCAAACATGCATGCAGCATTGCAACAGCTTTTATTTATTTATACTGCTTGTGGTTTGTGTGTCTGCAGTGCATTCCGTATAGTGAAAACATTTTCAAGTGTCATTTCGTTTCCTTGTGTCTCTTCCTAGGAAGATGTTTCTTTGCAGAATTACATGTTGAAATGGTTGTAAAAGCCGAGCATTTTTAGCTTGTCTAAAACAACCACAGACACCTTGGAAATTAGTATTCCATGAAGATTCAGGGGAATACTGTTACTTAACATTTAATTTTGGACTTTTTATAGTGTTTGTCAGGATAGGGTAATCATGGTCTTAATTATTCTTTTTGCATAAAATTGATCAAATGCTTTTCTTACCAGAACTAAGAAAAAGAGGAAAGATAACATATTTTATATAGATGAGAAGAACCAGAAATGGATGACATAGAAAGGCAGTGGCGCCTAATCCTGCTTTTCTGCTCCTGACACATCCATACACACACACAAAGGAAAAGAAGACTCATCTTCCAGATTGGAGGAAAACTAGGGACTAAGACTTGATAAAGAAGTTGCACGTGTTCTGTAAAATATAATGTTAATATCACTAAAATATTTTGTGTTGTCCTTAGAGGTGCTTTGCACCGATATTTCCATGTTCTTGTGCACAGAGGAGATGTAATTTGCATTTTGCAGCAAAGAAATAAGCTGTTAAATCATAAGCAACAGGGTAGTATTTTTATGTGGTTTTCAATTCTCCACTGTACCTTTACTATAAAAGTCCCTCAAGGGGCCAGGGATTTGGCTCAGTGGTTCTGCCACCTGCCTTACAAGCGCAAGGTCCTGAGTTCGCTCCCTGTTATCAATACAAAACAAGTCATTCAATATGAGTTTTAATAAATACTTGTTAACTGGTCATGCTGTTTATTCTCCAGTTCTACCCTTGAGAACTTTAAAACTTTTTGACTCAACCAAATCTCATTTGACCATTAAACTGATACATATACGTTTAATTGTTTGACTGAGGCTTTGACAACAGTCCTGCCTTCTATATTTTCCATTGTAATCCCCCCCTTTTTAAAAAAATTATGCCTAGACTCACAGCTAAAAAAACTTTTAATTGTAGACTACAAAGTTACTGGCAGACTTTCTTGCAAAGGGACAGATAGTAAATATTTTAGATTTTTATGAGCATCTAATATGCTGGAGATATCATCTTTTTGTCTTTTTTTAAAAAAACAAACAACCCTTTAAACACATACCCCCCTGAAGGTTGAGATTGTACAAAGCTGGCTGCAGACCAAGGCCACAGTTTGCTGACCTCTGGCCAGAGGAGGGGAAAGAGGTCAAAATAGTTTTGTTAGGGAAAAAATATATTAGGAGTGAATCTAAAAAATACAACTCTATCATTTTAATGTCTTTCTCCAGAAAAGTGCCAAGGAAAACCCAATGGATGCTGGATAATTTTCCAGGCAAAGTAAGGAGTAAGCATGGGAAGACAGCACAGGACCTATTGGGTCAGTCTTTTTAAAATCTTCACATGCATTTTAGGGTCCTTTGATTGAGAAATGAACATTATCTGGTGCCATTCCTCACTTGATCTTAGTCAAAAGGCCAAGAGTCGATTAGCTGGTACCCTTTTTGAGAGCTTTCTTGAGTCGGTTGAGGTAGGGCATATACACATATCTTTTTCTTCTTGTCAGCAGACATCCCAGGTCATTCTTATACCCTTAGTTCCCTGACTATACTTTGAAAAAATGTTGCTCAAGACATAATGATGACAATACTGTAGTATCTCCTGATCTTAACAGCTAAAAAAAAGAACTGTCACTTGTTAACATTTGCTGTGCACTAGCACTGTCTAAATGCTTTAATTCATTAACCCAGCCCTGTGAGGGAGATGGGGCTGTCACTTACCTGGTGTTTCACAGTCCTTAAGATTGGGATACATTGTGGCCTAACTGCAACCCTGCGCTCTTGACTGCAGACATTCCACATTTAATGATCAAGTTAAATTCCTGGGACTAGATCATTGAATGAACTGGTATCTAGATGAGTAATTGTGTATAGTATGTAGATAACAGTGTTTAGAACAAGGAAATACTCAAAGGAAACTCCACCTTGATGACTTTACTTTTATTTGCATAACTTACATGCAGTATTGTATAACAACGTAAAGCTACAGGTCTGTACTATACAGTATAATCAGCAAAAATTACAGTACAGATATTCCTTGTTTAGTGACCTACTTTTTTTTTGAGCCAGGATCTTGCTGTGTGGTTTAGGCTGGCCTTGAATTTACAGTGTAGCCCAAGCTGGCCTTGAACTCTTGACGACCCTTTTGCTTCTGCCTCGCAAGTGCTGGGATTGCAGGAGTGTGCTACCACGTCCCACTATGACCTACCTATTTAATGACTATTTGGATTTAACCACTGGCCACTTGTATTTATGACTTTTTTTTTGGTATGGTTCTGTATATTTTGTTAGAGCCTCTGTCTTTTTGCACAGTATACCTTGATTATACAGTACTGTTATCTTTGGGATTGTACTGTAGTTTTATATCTGTTATACATCGTAGTCCTGCATTGTAAGAATTGTGCAAGTAAAAGCAAAATCATCAGATTTTATTTTTTTGTTCTGAATATTGTAATGTGCATACGTACTGTACAATTCCTCATTTAGTGACTCAGTTACTGTTGCAGGAACAGACGAGTGTCTATACTGTATAAACAAGGTGTCCTGAACAAGAAAGACATTGCAGCTCTGTAAACGAGATGTACAGAACTGTACCAAAAAAAAAAAAAAGACATCGTGAGTCTGAATGGAAGGTCATAAGTCCGAACAGCATGCCTTGGTAATAAGTCCAAAAGTTATTAAAGGAGTAGGTTGTTAAACAAGGAATATCTGTGTAAGGTTTAGTTCCAGAAAGAGCTGGGGGTGGTGCTAGCTCCTTTATATCAAACTCTTCTTGAGACTCTTGTTTTTTTGTTTTTTGTACTAGGGATCAAACTCAAGTCCTTGCACCTGCGAGGCACTGAGCTAAATCCCTGGCCCCTCTTCTTGAGACTTTAAATGTGTTTTCTCTTCATGGCTTTGGAAAATTAACTTGTCCAAGGGTCATATACAGAACCATTATGTAGCAGAGCCTGATTTCTTATATCGTCTGAACTTCAAGTCCAAGATCATCAGGGGGTTGTTAAATGAAATTTGTTCTACAGGCTGTTTCACAGGTCAGGTTACCTGGTTATTTTTCCAATCATGGGAATGGGTTTGCATTGTTGATTTGTAATTTCTCTCATGAATCCGTTAGTGTGGTGGAATTTATAACACGTTAGGGTTAAAAGGCAAGTCTTCAACCCTGGAACCGGTGTCCATTGACACATAGGGATCAAGCCTATGACTTTGACTTCATACTATGGTGGCTTAGTTAGAAAGCCAGGCACCTACAGTCAGGTAGGAGAACTGTTTCAGGCATCAGTAGTGATTTTTAAGGGTCATGGCTGTAGATGGCACCAGACCAAACAGGTGGTAAAGGTTATCTTTATTTTCCTTCTTTCACAAAGTAACTCTTCCTGTGCTGATAGTTTTTTTATCTCTCTCCTGTACTCTTGTTTTTATCAGAAGAATACATTTTAATAATTTTTCATAGTATTACTTTGTCTTTTGTTATTTCTGGTTAAAATGAAAAGAACTTTAGGTGTTGAGCTTATGGTGACCTAGGAAAGATGTTGAAGGCCAGAAAGGTAAAATGGAAAAGTTGTTGGCATCTACTCTGTCTCTCTCTCTCTCTCTCTCTCTCTCTTTCTCTCTCTTCATTCTACAGAAAGCAAATAAAGCTTGACATGACACTTACGAAGGGCTAGTATTCTTAACTTAGAACTTATTAAAAGGGTTTATTGTAGTCTACAGAATTGAATTACTATTTGGAATAAAATCTATGGTAGTTAATAGTTTTTTTTGTTTTTTTGTTTTTTTTGGTACTGGGCATCGAACTTGGAACCTTGTACTTGCAAGGCAGGTGATGGTACCACTGAGCTAAATCCCCAGCCCAGTAATTAATAGTTTTTTATAGGCATTGTTGTGAGAGCTTGCATTACTCAGTCTTCAGTGAAATTGGTGAAATTAAAAATGAAGTAAATGCAGTTCACATTACTTTGATAAATTGACAAGTGGTACATTACATAGGATCACAGGCCCGCAGTCAATCTGGGAGGACAGTTAACTACTGTGATCCAACATCTAGAAGAATTGATTTTCTACATTGCAGAGGTAAAAGAGCTACAGTTCAGAATCGATGTATAAGCCACAAGTATAGAACTGTGCCTTATACAGCAAGCTATAACTTACACAAGTTATTAACAGATAATAACTATAACCTACTCTTTCTCTCACCTGTCAAATCTTTGTTAGAGAACCCTATCTGCCTTTGATTTTTACAATTTAAAGGGAAGATAGAGAATTTGCAAGAGATTTAAGAATTTCATATAAAGTATTAGAAAGTTAGCTTGTGGTGGTGGGACATTAGGAGAATAAAGTTATTTATTGTGAGGAGAAATGGTTGAAGGGGTGTTGAGAATATTCACATCTGAAGTTTTCTTAAGTGATTGTAAACAAACCTTCATCTTTGTTAGATACAGTACGAGAAGAACTAAGCCTTGTTCTAATTTGAATTAAAGTCAGAAATTACCTGAAATGGTTTGTGGGATTTCCCCACAATTAATGGCAAAGTGGTAAGGACAGTAGACTGACTTCCCAAGAATATGCTGTGAAAATGTTTTAAACTTTCTCATTCTATGACCTATGAGAGTGGGTGTAGCTTTACAGAATGACGTTGGCCAGTTCACTTCCATGTTCCCTTGTTAAGAACTTGCCCTCTTTATATGGCCCCTAAAGGTTATTATATGACAAAGCAGCCGGTTGTTAGCTCTTGCTTCCTGTGGCACGTGGCCTCCAACACACACCTAAAGAAATTCATTTTAGTGGTGGCAGTTCTCTTGTGCCACTGACTGAAAATTATGATACCCTTTTAATATATTACAAACCCCAAATGCATTTAGTTGGTTGGAAAAATGTTTATAAATTTTTTTTATTAAATTCAGATATTTTATGTAACAAGCAGTATGCTAACCACACTGACATGTTATTAATAGTGCCTACCTGGTAAGGTTGTTATGGGGTAAATGCGTTAATTTTTAAGGCAGTTAGGATAGTGTAAAGAGGAAGCAATGACCATGTGTTGAAGACAAGATTTAGTTGAAAGCGTATCTTGTGGAAATACTAACTTTTCTTGTAGAACAGCAGTTTCATTGTGTTTTATGGAAGTAATCTAGTATTTGACTTTTTGGAGAGCTGAAGTAGGAAATTTACTCATGTTGCAATTCCACTTAGGATTTAAGTGAAGTTATATGGCGTGGTAATACATTTCACATCCTTCGAGTTATAATTTGTATCTGAGAGCTCCAGGATTTTGTAACTAATGAGACAGTATAGTCTTTGGCTATGAGAAATTTACATAATAGTTTAAAATCCTCCCAAGTGGATTACATCAGGCATGACAGTGGCTAAAATGTTGAAGCCATTATTTTAGTTTTGAACATAATGGCATAGTTTTAGAGAAGATTTTAAAAATACTTTGAGTTGATACTTGTGATTCTTAAACTAGAATAGTAGAGAACATTATTCAATTTAGTAATAGTGTTGAATGGATTGACTTAGGGGTTGAAAAATGGGACAGAGGGTTTGAAATAGTGGCCCTTATACGCTTGCCCATCTGTTATTTTGTGCTTCAGGGGAGAGAAAAACAAGCCAGGCAAGGCTGGGAGAGGAAAGTGAGAGAAGGAAAACTGTGTGTTGGAAAATGTGAAGGCTTCCTTAAGCAATATGCACATTGACTGCAGAGAGCATGTTCAGTGAAACCACCTAAACAAAAATCGAATCATTAAATACCTTCGTCTTAGTGCCTGTGTAAAGAATCAGGCTGTTTATTTTGTGTAAGACAGTTCTAAGCTTTTCATGTGAGGTTGTACTTAGTGACGTGCTGTGCCTCAGAAGAGCAGTAAATATTGAGGTTTTTTTTTATTGTTATGAATCCCATCCCATGGATTCCATTTAATTCCCAGCTGTCAAGATTTTGTTTGTATCTGTTCAAAAAACAAATGTACAGTTTCTCTTTGAGCTGGGCAAATAGCAACAGGAGACCATCTAGTCTGTCAGTTAGGAGTGTATTTACGATCCCTTAAAGTCAGTTATTAGAAGTAGCAGCAGTAGAGAAGGCCAGCAGTGGAGGTTGGAGAGTGATGGGATGTTTTCAGTAAGGAGTTGGAGGTGATTGACTTGCAGGGTCTGTGTTAGAAGGGTCCAGAGTCCCAGCACCAGCAGGGGGCTGGGACCGTGAGGGCTTCTTAGGAGATGGGTGGAAATTGGTAGGATGCTGGGCTCGTTCATTCACTGCACAGATATTTCTAGAGCATCAACCCTTTCTTTTTATTTCTTTTTTTAAGAAAAGAGAAATGATTATGTCTTAACTTTGCTCTCTAGGTCTAAGAGACTGTTCCATAGATTGAGTATGTGATCTGTTTGGTTTAATAGATGAAGCAGGTGAAAGGCAGAGACGTTCCATGCTAAATTTAACAGGTCTTGGTCTTGTAAATTTGGTCTTGTTCATAGTGGTATAGTGCGTTAACATTTTGTGTTTTTTATGTTAACATGCTTTATGTCTTCCACCAAGGTGCTTGATTCAGCCTAAAAAGCTGGCCAAAAGTAAAGTACTTTTGTACTTTTGGTCTTCAGAATTCCCAACTTTTTTCTCTTTGATTCTTTTTCAGTGCCATGAAACCTCCTATTAGTCTGTATTTTTGTATCAGTCTTGAAAGGAGACAATGGAAAAGAAACATATGCAGTAATTTCTCCGAGTTGGGTGAATTACTATTGTCTTTGGTTCCTTTTCTATCCTTTACAGGCTTACCCATACCTAGTTGGAATGCCAGACCCTGTTCTAAAAATCTCACTATGATGCTGATCATTATCTTTATTTTGTGGGAGCAGATTTTGTGTTTCAGAAATTCAAAATGACTCAGACTCTACCATTATATAATTATTTTGTGGAAAGAATTTGAGCTAAATTTTTTAGGTCATGGCCTACATGAAAACAAAACAATCTAAAAAAATTAGAAATATAAACACAGTTGTTGTACCATTTATAAATGTTTCAGCAATAGGTTCTGCTATGTGTAGCTTAATATGTTTGGAAACTAAAAAGAAAAGAGTTCCCGTTGCTTCTGTTTAAGAGTGTTTCTAAATTAAAAAAAATAAAAGACAGAAGGTCAAAATATAAACACATGTTCCCCACAGAAGTGAAGCCTAGAAGGTGCAATGTATACTGTTATTCCTGTGTCGGTTTGGCTAAGGACAGACATTGTTCCATGACAAAAGTTCGTGGGAATGACACTAAAGGGAATTTGGGGGGTGGGTGCAGAAAAGAGGGCAAAAAGCTATTCACTTAAATACATTTTTTCGAAAGGTCATGTTGAAGTAAAACATGACTCAGACCTTTCCCGTATTATAGAAAGCTAATGTTTGTTAAATGATATTCTTTTTACTTAATAATAATTGTTGTTAACAACATTTTGAGCTGCTAATGCTACAAATGTTTGAACAGGCCCCATTATAGGATGTCATTTAGTCTTCCTCAAAGGAAGAGGTGGAATCAGGATTTGAACCTGGCAGTCTGATTTCAGAGCCCATCTCTTGAACTATAGTACGAATTACTTTATTTTCAATATCTTTTCTAGCAGTAATATGGCTGGAAGGAACATTCACCTCTACCTTTTACAATTTACTTTTTCTGTCAGTTCCACCAGTATTAATGCTTTTATACATTAGAAACTCAACAAAATATTTATTTTTGAAATAAACACCTCAGATACCGTTTATTTCTCTAGACTTTATTATATTCCCTTATTAACAAAACATATTTCAGTGTACACTCCCAGTATGTCCTCTTAAATTGTATACTTGTTAATATATTGTGTATATGGTAAAGCTTCTTATAGTGTAAATTTTGAAAGGAGAAAGTAGAATTGTCAACAAGTTCTGATATTTTTCCTTTGCCTCAAATAATTGCCATATGCACTGTATCTGGATAGCTGAACTTCCTTTGGGAAACTATAACTCTGAACAGTAAAACTGAACTTGATACTCAGTATGTAAGGTAGCTGTGATCCAGAGGGTCATATTTGTATATTTATGAGTGCCTGCACCTGGGTGCCTTTTTAAAATAGACTTTCAGTAGATAAGTTCATTGTTTCACTCAATAGAAGTTTGGTGGAATATAGAGAAAAATTCTGTCCTATAAGAGAATAAAAGACATGTATCTAAAAGGGAAGATCCAGCCTTTTTCTTTCAAATCTGTGTTACTCTACGCACCTGGAACTCTGACCTAGATTTTTAAAGTACTAATGTTCTTGGTACAAATTTTGTGAATAGGATGTAGGAAATCATGTTATACTTAAGTATTTAGTTAATAATCACTAAATTGGAATGCTAGGCAGAGTTAGAAGAAAGTCTAAAGTTTAAAGAAATGCAGAGGTGGACATGGTGGTGTGTCTGTAATGCCAGTACTCTGGGAGGCTGAGGCAGGAAGGTGGCAGGTGCAAACCCAGGATGGGTAATTTAGTGCCTTAATGAGACCTTCACTCAACAAAACAAAAAGGGCTGGGATGTTCAATAAAGCCTTGGATTCAGTCCCTAGTATTGCCATAAAAAAATGAATTCATTTTCTTAAGTTATCTTTGGAAGGACAGCTCTGGGAATGATTCTTGTTAGGATGACTTCACTAGCTACTTTTCTGTATCTTTCGAAAAAAAGTTTTATCATATATTACCTATTAAATTAATTTTAAATGTAAAAAGATATGAAAGAAAGGCACTTGCAAGGTAAAACAACATTGACTCAGGTCCGTATCAACTATATAGTGAGACCGTGTCTCAAAAATCCGAACAAAAACAGCAACATTGAGATTCCATCTTACCCTAAAAAGAATGGCTACATCAAGAAATCAAATAATAACAAATGCTGGGGGGTGGAAGGGTGGAGAGAAATGGGGGGGGATCCTAGACTGTTGATGGAAGTGTAAACTAGTACAACCACCAGAGAATACAGAACGGGTATTCCTCAAAAAATTATAAATAGAAATTCTACTTGACCCAGATATTCCCCTTGTAGGGACCTTCCTGAAAGAGTTAAAGACATCATGTTACAGTGACCCATGCATACTTGTGTTTATAGCAGCATGATTCATAATAGCTAAATCTGGGAAGCAGCCTATATGGC
Source organism: Fukomys damarensis (assembly GCF_012274545.1). Classification (NCBI taxonomy): domain Eukaryota; kingdom Metazoa; phylum Chordata; class Mammalia; order Rodentia; family Bathyergidae; genus Fukomys; species Fukomys damarensis. The sequence continues at coordinate 11,218,308 of NW_022900916.1, forward strand.
CATCAACAGAGGAAAGGATAAAGAAAATGTGGAATTTGGAGCACCACTCTGCCATAAAGAAGGATAAACTTGAGTCATTTGTAGGAAAATGCATGCATCTTAATTTTAAGTGAAACCAATCAGATGGACACGCTTAAATATTGCATGGTTTCTCATATATGAGAAGCTGAAAGTATAAATAAAGAGCAAAATAAAAGGTAGACAATAGGAACTAGGAAGCTAGATCTTTTGCAGAAGAGAAGGTGATCAAGAGCTGCAGAAAGGGAATGAAAAAAGAATTAAGATGTGTTATGTTATGTACTCATTCCCCATGATGAATGTAATCATATGTACTGAAAACTTGCGCTAATTAAACAATTGAAAAGGCAGCTCTTTTGTAGATACTGTTAAATGTTAACTAAAACACAATTCTGGAGGCCACATCTTCTCCCCTACATGACTCTCTTGGTCCTGAATGCCCGATTCCCACTCCATACTGTTTTGCCAAATCCCACTCTTCCCAAAGGGTAGTTTCCATGTTACCCCTCCAGAAATCCTTGCAGGTTTCCCTTGTTGATGTTAGTAGTGTCAGTATGGTAGCTGTGAATCTACCCTCCCAGGAGCTTTGTAGACCCCGTGTTCCCACTGCAGGCAGGCAGAAAGGAGGGATAGACGTACTCCCCACAACCCTTTCAGGGGTCACATTGTGCTTTGCCAGGACAAAGCTTGCCAGTAATTTTCTAAATTAAAACTTTTGAATCCTAGACATCTAATAGTAAATGTGTATGAATGTACAGAGGTTGAAACCCTTTTAGGTACTTAGTACTAGTCTCCTGTAATCCTTTACATTAATGCATTTAAACTTGTGTTCATGGAATGAAGAAGCTGCTTCCTTATATTGAAAAGTTTTCTGTTATCTTCAGGCCTGACCAGTTACTGGTCACTCCACAGAATGAAAAGAACATAGGCACACAGGCTTGTCAGGTGTGTGAGGATTTCACCTCCTCACCGAATGGGCTTCGACCCCACCCAAACCTCAGATCCTGTGTGTCACTGCTTCTGCTTCCTGAGCCCAGTGTCAAACATGAAGCGGGCCTGTCACTGTGAATCTGCCTTTCCTCATTCGTACCACCTTCCTCCCTTTCCTGCACTAACTGTGGACCTCTCAAGGCTGTCTGGCTCCCTGGGTCCCTCCTTTTCCCCTCTGGCTGCAGCATAGAGCCCCCACTTCCCACATTCCTCTACATGTGGCCACCTCCATCCAGATGGTTTGGTCTTAAACAGAATGTGTTGTCTTCTGCCTCTTTTCCTGTTTCCTGTGCTCTGGTTTTATTCTTTTCTCCCTCCACTGACTTGATAAATGGGCTCGCTAATGCCCCCTCCCCCTTGCCTCAAATCTTACATGGAGTAGTTTATTATTACTGAGAAAACAGTTGCTGATAATTTAAGAGTATCACATGAAGAATCTGAGCTAGTGGAAACTTATGAAAAAGTGTGACTTCACTTGGGCATGCACTCTGGGTTTGAATCTTTGTTGTGCTGTTTATAAGTTGTACAAGTTACTTTATGGATCTGTGCCTCGTTTTTCTTTTTTATGAAACTGGAATGATAGTACTCAGCTTAGAGGGTGGTTGTAAGAATTAACAGAGCTAATAGTGCCTTGCATATGCTAAGTGTCATTTATGGTTTGTTAAAAAAAGAAATGAATACCAAGGTTTAGAAGTCAGTGAAAACATGACAGTTTTCAAAAATGAAGTTTGGTTAGCAATGTAAGAAGCTAGAGGATTGATCTCAAGGCAATATAGTCATAGTGCAGTACTGTTTTTTAAAAAGTTATTGATGAAACTTTAAAAGTAAAGTCTTTAAATCTTACAGCTATGTGAATTTTTTAAAAACCCATGGTCCTTAAAGCTTGACCTTCTTTTAATTACATTTGAAATTCAAAGTAAATAGTCTGATTTTTTTAGGAAGGTAAAAAAGCAATGCTATAAAGCTTTTCTTTGTTTTCACACCATCCTTTCCCTTGAGAATAAGTGTTAAACTAACTGGCAGAATAAATAAATTTGTATGTTTAAAATGTCTGAGTTAATGGTCTTATTTAAGTTTTAACAAGTTCTTTTTAAACAACGTAGAACAGAGTAGGTAGGAGGACTGAAAATAGTGTTTTATTTAAATAGGCAGATTCTTGCAGTAGAAACCTGAATATGTGCTAGAATATAAATTAATTGGAAAAAATTAGTTGCATTAAATTGACAGCTTGTTGCCATTTCCTCATGTCATAATATTTATAGAAGTAAGCTCATAGTGAGACAGATTTATACCTCTCCAAGTTTTACATTAGTTTGTGGATTTATTCTTAAAGCCATCAATTCTTTACCTGTTCAACTACAGATTGCTAATATTTTAATATGGTTTTGGAAGGGAAAATTTCTTTTGGATCTTTTAACATCAAGTTGTTCACAGGACTTGAATTTTGTTTGTTTGTTTGTTTTTGGTACCACGATTGAACTCCGGACCTTGCACTTGCCGGCAGCAGCACCGTTGAGCTAAATCCCCCAGCCCAGGACTTGATTTTTGAAAATCTCTTCATCTCTTCTTTTTAACTGTCATTAATAGTAGATTACTAAGCAATACTAGGGCTTTCGATTCCTAATCATTTTTATAATTATCTTGATTCACTAAAAAGGATCTAAAAGTTAGTGCTTGAATTTTAACAGAAACTCATTTGTGTATGGGATATTTTATGGAAAATATTTTAGAAGCACATTTAACATTAAAATAAAATGGGAACTAATGTGTTTGGGCTGATAGTATCAGAGGATAATGAGAGATTTTTACCTTCTAAAACTAAATAGGGCAGTTATTTTTCTCCTTTTAAATTGTGAATTATTTCCAATATGCAAAAGAAACAGACGAAGTAACTTGTGAAAGACATCACCGAGCTCTGATAAATTTTAATATTTTGTCACCCTTCAGTTTTTTCTTTTTTTAAAGAATATACCACACAAATGGAGTATTTGGTTATATTTCTTGTGCATTGTTTTGCACTAGTACTACTTAGACATTTATCCATTACTTAGAAATAGTGCTATTTTAAATATATTCCAAGTCTATATAAATTATGCACTTAGGAAGGTTTCTTTTATGTACGCTGTCATCCTTCAACTTGTTTTTGAGAACAGTGTTTGAGATGTTACATTGATTTGTTTCCCTCTAGTGTATTTATTTTAAATTGCTATGTAGTATACCCTTGAGTAAATAAACACTTCATTTATTTTTTGATAAACATTTTGGTTGCTCCCAATTTGCTGTTACATTCTTGTAGTGAACCTGGTATGCATTATGCAAATATAGTACAATTTTTGAAGATCATTTTCAAAGTGTGGCCTGGAGACCCCTGGAGGACTATCCTCCCGCACTTTGTTGTGGAGTCCACAGGACAAAAATTACAATAATAAGAGTAATAAGATTTTCTTTTTACCTTTTCTCCCACGCTCTCACAGTATACAGTGCAGTTTTTGAGAGTACGTGTGATGTATGGTATGTTACCAGATTGAATACAGAAACAGAGAGGGGCATCTATCTTCCATTTTACCAGATTTGGAAAAGTGTAAGAGGAAGTCATTCTAAGTTTCCTAAATTTTGTTTCTTTTGGAAAGTATTATTTTCTATAAAAATACTTATAACATTAATTTTTATTACTTTTAAATTGAACATTTTTGAGACACTGAATTTTTACTTTTACTATATCAAATATCAATGGGTATAACCATATATGCAGACATTTTTAAGAGTATAAGCAGTTTTGAGGACTGCAGCCTGTGCCTGGAGAGGCCGGCTGGAAGGGTGTGCAGCTGCGACTCCCCCTCTGCTGCCCTGGGTACCCTGCGAAGTGTCACTCCAGTGTGTAGTCAGTCTCTTTAGTTCCAGGTTCTTCGCATTGCCTCTAACTCTGGATATTGTCAGATTTTAACACACTTCGCCCATGGAGTCAATGGGGAGGATGTTACATGGAGTCTCACTGTGAATGGAATTTGGTTTTCCATTATTGCCAGAAACAATGAGGCTTCTTTTTCATGTTCATTCACCACATTTGTAGTTCATCTTCTTTGAAGCACATTTGTTATTCTTTGCCATTTTTTGCTGTCAGCTGGTCTGATTATTAATTCTTTGTCAATTATACATGTTGGAAAAGTCTCTTGATTTTGAATTTGTCTTTTCATTTCTTTAATAACTTTGTTTTCTCTTTTTGTGTGTGTGTGTTTATGGTAGTTTTGGTTGAACAGAATTTCTTTTTGTTGTTGTTTTTTGCAGAATTTCTTAATGTTAATGTAGCCTAACATGGATCATTTCCTGTTAACTTACTTCTTTTGTGCCTTTAAGACTTTAATCTCTAGTATGTATTAAAAAGAAAATCTCATTTTCTTGTTAGCATTTCGAGTCTTCTGTTTTACACTTAAAAGCTTCAATTCACCTATGGTTTATTTTGCATATTGTATGAAATAGGAAATCACATTTTATGTTTTAATATGCATCATTTATGGACTCATCCCTCTGTCATTTTGTTGCTGTTGCTTTGGTACAGGGTCTTGCTATGTTGCCCAAGCTGGTCTTGAACTCAAGATTGCCCAAGCAGTCCCCTACCTTAGTCTACTCAGTAGCTGAGACGGGAGGCCTGAGCCACTGTGCCAGATTCCCTTTGGTTTCTAAATGTCAAATTTCCATAGATATGTGAATGTACTTGAAATCTCTGCTCAGTTTTTCCATCTTTATCAATACTGCTTTCTTTAACTTTTCAATGGTCTTAATATATGGCATGGTAAATAAATCTCATTTTCTTTTCCTTACATAATTGCTTAACTATTTTCAGGCTTTTATTATTCTATAGAAGTGTTATGTTACATTTCAATTTCATGGTAAGACTTTTCTTGGAGTTTTATTAGAGTTGCATTGAATTTAGAAAAATATTTTGGTTCTGGCACCTGCCTCGCAAGTGCAAGGACCTGAGTTTGATCCCCAGTACAAAAAAACAGAAAAATATTTTGAGAGAAAAGACATTTGCCTTTTGAGTTGTCTGTGAACATGGTCTGTCTCCTTTTTTTCTGACTTCTTTTCATATTCAGTAACATTTTTGTAATTTTTTCCATAAAAAATGTTAGCTTTTGTTGGTTTTACTCCCATGTGCGTTTTCATTTCTGTTGTTATATCTGGAAGTTTTTCTATTATATACTAATTTATTATTACATGATTAGCATAATGTGATACAAACACTTAGGAAAGCTGCAGGTTTATTACATAGCTAAATATTTATTTATGGTGACCCAACAATCCCACATTTAGGCATTTACTCAAGAGAAAAGCATCTTTGCAAAAATTCTTTTATAAGAATATTTATAGAAGCCCCATTAGAAATAGCCCAAACTGAAAACAAATGTGTATCACCAGGAAGATGGATAAATGATGGAATATTCAAACAAAGAAATACTACTCAGCAGTGAACACGAGTGAGCTTTGATACTCACAACAGCACGAATGAACCTCACATCATAAAGTTCAAAAACAGGCAAAACTGGGCCAGGAATTTAGCTCCGTGGTGCTACCACCTGCCTTGCAAGCTTAAGGACCACAGTTCAATCCCCAGTACCAAAAAGCAAAACAAAACAAACAAACAAAAAAAAAACAGGCAGAACTAAAATATTATGGTAGCAATTATAGGTCATTGCCTTGGGCTAATGGGACTTGACTGTGAGGTAGCTCATAGAAGTTTTCCACGATGTAAGAAATCTTTTATATCTTCATTGAAGTGTTACTACATGGCTGTATATATTTGTCAAAACTCTGAATTGTTCGTTTTGTTATATGTCAGTTTAATCCCAATTGAAAAAATAATTGGAAACATGGGTGCTATTGAAATCTTATTTTGTATAATTGAGAAATGTCATTGTTTTCCACTCTGGTTATCTTGTAAAATCTTTCATTGTTTTTGTTGGACATGAATATCCAGGCTACATTTTCGTAATTATGGGCATAAATGAGATTTCTTTTTGCTACTTTAAAAAGAAAGTGAAAAGCTAGTCAGTAGGTACAGTATTTTAAAATCTATTGTGTTTCCAAGTAGCACTGTATTCTGATGTATGAGTTTACAAATCTAACACTTGTGTAAATATCACTTATATTTTTCCACATAACTTTAGGTGTCAGGAAGTACTCCTGAATATATTAATTTTTCCATAGTACTGTTTACTTATATTTTAAAACCTATTAGTTTATCTATCTGTCTGTCTATCTAGCAGCATGGAGTGTTTTAAGTACTAAGGTACAACAGTGAAACAGACAAGAGGAGAACCCTGCCCCTGTTGGCTTACAGTCGTACGTGTGTGTTGGGGACAGCCAATAAACATAAAATACTAGATAACTTTAGGCAGCTGATCGTACTGGAGATAATGAAGCCAGATGGTGTGATTGAGAGGAACTAGAGGGGCTGCTGCTTTACATGGGGTGTTTGAGAAAGGCTTCCTGAGGACAGGGCTTTTGAGTTGGGACTAGAATGGCAGAAACATCTTCATTCTGTGAAGATACAGGGAAGATTGTGCATATGAATATTTTTTATGGCTGTGCTTCTATGAATAGGGTTTTATCACATACCTTAATTGTTTTCTCATTTGAGCTTCATTTCAAAGCCTTATATTTTTCTGAATGACCCGTTTATGGAAAGTTTCATTGTGACTTTGTGGATATGTGGCAGCCTGGTGTGTCATCTGGACTGTTCTGTTCTAGCAGCAGAACACTGGTCTCCCTGAATCCACCCTTTGCAGCTGTACCTGCCCATGTAGCTTTGGAAGGGACAGTTTATTGTATGGAGAAGCAGAGACTGAATTTATGTAGTTTTGACAATGTCCTTTCCTGAGTAGAATGTAATTTAAAATGCAGCAAGTACTTGGGCACCTTTCACTTGACACTATTATTGCCTGGCTTTGTGAGTGTTTTCTTTATATGGTTGGCTATTTTGGGATTTTTCTAGTGGAAACTATATTTTTTTTCCTAAGAGGCCATTGTTGATAAAGTGCTCATGAATTAAAAAGTTGAGACTCATACCAACTCATAAGCAAAAGTAAGTGCCGTTCTCCTACTTCTACCATTACATATTATTATTCCAGTTTTTGAGTTTAGTTTACATATAAAAGAAAATGTGAACCTTTTTAGTGATCATTAAAGTTGGCACATTCTAAAAGCCAAAGCATCTTTAATATTTCATCTACTCTGTGCTCTTTTCAGTCATGATCCATTGGAGTAGGTGGACAGTTTGCTCCATCTCTGTTCCTCATGTTATGTAATAGAAAAGGGAGGACTTCAGGTGTGGTGGTGCACATCTGTAATCCCAGTACTCTGAGAGGCTGAGGCAGGAATATCACAGGTTCAAGTTCAGCCCGGGCAATTTAGCAAGACCCTGTCTAAAAATTTAAAAAATAAAAATAGGCTAGGCAGTGTGAAGGGTTCAATTCCCAGTACCATTTTTTAAAAGGGAGAAGAAAATTGGTCCCACAAATACCTGTGTTTCACATAGTTCCCTTCGTGTCTGATAGCAAGAGGTACTTTGAGGTATATGGTTTGTAATCTGTGTCTCCACAGGACTAACACCATGATACTTTGGATGGGACTTTCCATTTGTCATTCTGTCTTGTAACCCTGTTCCCCTCTAGAGGCCAAATCTCTTCTTAGGAACCTCATGTCTGGGGTGTAGACCAAGAGCTGCAGGACAGTACCAAGAAATTAATAGAAGTGGCCCAGGTTTACCATTTGTTAACAAAATACAGACATAAACGTTTTTTTCTACTCCCCTAATCGAACCTGTATAAAAAGTATTCAAATTGTGCCTTTTAGGTTAATATACAAAGTATTTCAAATTTGTTGTTTATTTTCTTGTTTACTTTTTAAAAAAGTTCATTCATCCTTATGTTAGGGGTGAGCCTTATTTCATTTTAATTTTTGAAGCATAGGCATAGGAGAAATTATCTTATTTTGGGCTATTTACTCTGTCTAAAGTAATTAGCTTACCCAGTTTCAATTTATAGTTTCAAGAATCTTTAGGCAGTTAACAGAGTCAAAAGATGTCTGTTGCTAGAAAAGGCAACTCATGGGAGGACAGGGATGCTAATTATTCAGCTGAAACCAAGTGTTGTGTTTATTTCACTTCACAGTGAATGAACACTTTTGCAAAAGGCCCATTTACTGATGTGGCTCCACTGGAGAAATAGGGTGGGCTTTAAAAAAAACTGGCTCTTTTTATTTGTTTCAAATTTTGTGTCTGTGCATGTGTGTGTGTGTTTATGACCCCAGATCACAACTCAGACGTCTTATTTCTTCACCCTGGAATCTCTGTCTCAGCAGCATGCGCTGAGATGCAAACTGTGTATGCACTGTTACCCCAGCTTCCTTTTTGAAGACCAGACTCTTTGCTTCCTGCTTCAACTGCTTTTTATTTTTATGAACCTGCTTAAGTCTCTCAGTCATCTACTGAAATTCTCTATCACTTCAATTTTTTAAATCATGCAGCTACTTGCAGTGTTGTAAGCCCTCGAAGCCATTGAAAGGTAGAGCTAGACTTGGTTAAGCCTTCAGGGGCCACAGCTTTGTTAGCAGTTCTGGTGTTAATATCCACACTTAATGTGGCCAGAAAATATGTGGGGACAGGGAGACTTGCTCTGTGTACTTTCCAGAGTTCATCATTTCATTCGGTGGGAATTAACTCAGCGCCTCTTGTCTGCCAGACACCAAGCTCGGCTTCGGGCAAAAAGAAGTGGAAAGATAAGCAGTTCCTGTTGGCACCAGGGAACTCAGAGTCAAACAGGCGTGGGCAGCTGTTTTCACTGCCAGGAATAGAAGGGCTTCTTCAGTTTACCTAAAGTAATGGGAGCATTTCTCTTCTAACAGGGGAGGATTAGTGGCTTCTTGAATCAGCTATGCTTCCGGTCTCCTGGGAGCTGAGCACAAGAACTGAGACCAATCTAATGGAATATAGTTTGACAACTGAAGGGACTTAACGGTTATCCAAGCAGGAAGATGCTTGTAATTGAACACACCACTCTCTGTGTCCCACTGAAAGGGTAGTTGGAGAGAAAGGCAGACCTGTGTTAAGTATTTCTGTAGTTTTCCTTGGAGGTTCCCTAAGATTTAGATTATATCCTAATGAAAATGTAATTGTAATATTTTATTAAATCAGGCAGACAGTATGGTTTCCTTTTTCCCTTCTATATTTCCTGGTCTCTGATGTCCACGTTTATGTATATGTGAATGTATATATGTAAGTGTGTGTACGTGTGCACACACACCCACCTGCACATAGAATATTCCATTGAGTGAAAATCTAACCGTGGAAACCAGGACTCAGATAACTCAATTTGACCTGTCCCATTTAATTTAATGTAATTTTATTTTATTTTTTGGTACCGGGGATCAAACTCTGGTCCTTGCGCTTGCAAGATAGGCGGCAGAACCACTGAGCTAAATCCCCAGCCCAACCTGTCCCAGGTTTAAAACGTCTTCATTTGTTAACTTTTGTGGAGAAATTTGTGTTGCTTTTTACTTTGTATATTTTGAAATTGGTAATATTAATTCACAGTAAGTGTTTGAAGGGCACGCACAGCTTACTGTCTGTATTTTGGAAGTTGAGAATTTAAGTCAAAGCCACACGCTTCATCCACAGTGTTGCAGAAGGTGACACAGCTGAGAGGGGAGCCCAGGGCTCCTGCCCTCTATCCTGTTCTGGCCCTGGCCCTGGCCCTCACCTGCACCACTCAGCCTTCCCTGAGGGGATGTGCAGTGCTGCAAAGGGACAGTGCCATCCTCACTAACGCCTGCTCCCCTGCCCTGACTTGGGTTCCTGGAAGAGAAGACTCAAGGCGCTGCTTGACCAGGTGCATATTTGTTACTTTGCACAGAGCTTTCCACCCTGAGTGTCAGCCTCCTTCCCTGTTTTGTTAGCTAGACTAAAAAAACTAGAATTGGGAAGGTGACTCAACTCACCAAAACTTTATGCAAGAGACACCTGTGCTTTTCCTTTCAGGAGGATATGGAGAGGTGCGTCCATCTTCTTAACTGTCTGATCTGTGGCCCCAGTTATGGTCAGGAAATGAAAATCACTGTCATATGACCTATCTGCCCACAGTCTAGAGCCTGGTGCAGTGATGTCTAGAAAAAAGACCAAGGAAAATGAAAGGAAAGCAATGTGTAATAAGTAAAGCCTATTTCAGAAGGATTATACTTCATACACAAGAAGACATGAGGCAGCTGGGTGTGGTGGTGTGCACCTGTCATCCCCACCCTTGGGAGGCGGAGGAATGAGGGTTGCCTGGAGTGGGAGCCTAGCTTGGGCCATGTAGTGAACTCGAGGCCAGCCTGAACTATACAGCAAGACCTTGTCTCAAAAAAAAAAAAAAAAAAAAAAGACATGATGTCAGCTGGACCTGTAATCTCACTACTTAGAAGGGCGCAGCAGAAGGGTCACTGCATTTGAGGCCAGCCTGGACTACATAGTGAGTTCAAGGCTGGCCTCGAAATTTTGTCTCAGAATAAGTGACGCATTTGGATTCTTCCCCTGTATGTAGATGCACTAAGAATACAAAAGCTGTCAGCCGGGTCTGGTCAAATTGGCAATGCAAATGCCACAGGTGGCTTTGCAGCAATGATGTGTTTTTTGAAACTGTGAGCCTCTATTAGCATAGCATAATTCTAGACAAAACAAAATATAAAAAGAAACGTAATTCCTCTGATTTAAATTGTGGTTGTATTGAGGAAATTTTAATATAAAAGCTGCATGAAATGATTCTGTGTATGGATAAAGCAGTTAGGATCTAGGCTCAGATGGATGTAGATGGACTTTTTGCCAACATGAAGGCCCAGAGGGGTATCTGAAAGTCACGTAGGATGAAAGTGGGGAGCAGGACAGTTCTTTCTTCTGCAGGACTGTTCTGGAGTTTACCTGCCAGGTGCCAAGGGTGTCTGCTATGATGGTCAAAATTATCTCACAACTTCAGAAAACATATTCTAGAGGGCAGTGATGTGGCTTAGTGATAGATCACTTGTGTAGCATGTTAGAAGCTCTGGGATCTATCTGTCCCCAGCAAAGCAGCGAAGAAAGGGAGGTAAGGAGGGAGTTAGTTCTAGATGACAAGACTGTTTGTATGGGAAATCCTCCACCTTAAACACTTCAGAAAGACGTAGAAACCTAACCACCTGCGAGAACAAACACTTCCTAACATGTCAAGCCCAAAGCTCATTGCCCTGTGGTTTCTTTCTCTGGAGAGGCTGGCAGGGCAGGGGATGCAGGGACTATCTACTCTATTTTTGCCCCAAGGCTGAGATAGGTTTTTAACCTTCACCTTGCCCTTATCCGCTTGCTCTTTCTGTTCTGCATTCCTGTGGTTGAATTTCTTTGTACTTTGTCTGCAGTCTTTGTCCTTGTAGCTTGGTAGGGAGGTTTTCTTTAGACTAGATTCTGAAAGTATCCAAGAAAACAGATAGATCTTTTCCTGTGTATGGTAAAACACCGACACTTTACCTACTGAATGTTTTTGTGCAAGTACATTTTTACTGTGCGTATAAATGGCTAAATTACTTTGGCATTATAAACAAGAATTTTATCTCTGGCAGTTTGAAGGGTATAATTTTGCTACAGACTATACTACCTTAATAATTGGATTTGTGAATTTTTTCACAGAGTTAATTTTTTAATGGCAGTAAAGATCATTGTGGAAGAAAACATTCATCTCTTACTGTGTGATATCTGGAACCAGCATTTTCACTTTACACTCTCTCTGAGGCAGGGTTTTAATGCTAGGTACATTAGGTTCCTAGGTTCAGATTCTCCAACCTTGGCACAGGGTTGCTGTGTGATCTGAAGCAAATTCGTTTACCTATGCTTTACTGTAAAATTTCCTCATCAGTAATTTGCAGGGGCTGATATTTAGCATGGGTGTAAGGATTAATGTAAAATGTCTGACAATTATCTTTTAGTCCTTGTTCCTGTACATACAAGTTCTTCTCACAGTGTAACAATAGTGCTGATAAAAATTTTGTCTTTTTACTTGGCCTAAGCATTTCTGTAATATAAGCAACTTTCATAATTACTATTTTTAAAGGATTAAAATGTATTATAGTAGATTCATGACATTCTGCCACCAGAATCTACAACATAGTACATGCTGTTCTTTCTTATATAATATGAGCCATACATTTACCTACTTGCAGGCAGTAAAATAAAGAAATCTATCTTCCCCTTCTTGAGATAACTGTATCAGTGTTCCGAGAAGCAGAGTCAGGCTGTGGACAGGTGGCAGGCTTGGACGCGCCGGCCCAGCGCCACATCTCTGAGAGTCCTGTCAGAGATGTGGTTTGCATGGAAATTGTCAAAACCACCAGTATTCAAGGCCATACTTAACCATCCTAAACCTAAAAATAAAGTCAGTGTACATGAGACTTTTTAGTTTCAATTCCTAATTTTTTCATTTTAAAACTGCTGCCAAACAGATCTGTTGATCTTTCTTCTGTAGTAGCGCTTCCTTGGGATGAATCTTTGAAAGGCCAATTACTCATTTAAAGGACACAGACCTCTTATATCCAACTAGGTATAATTGTCAACTTGTTTTCTGAAGGGATTATATAGATTTACACTGTCCCATTATATAGATTTTATTTACACAGTTAAGCAGTTTCAGTATTTCTAACAAAGGATTTTTATTTCAAGTGTTTTGGCAGAAACTAATAGGTGAAATAGTGATTTTAATTTATATTTTCATTAGTGAATTTAAATATTTACTTTTGTATATTTTTCCCCTTTGTATTATTAATTCATTTGTATTTTTCTGTGTTTGAACTATGGGATTTCTTACTAATTTGAGCCTTTTCAGGATTTTGGAAAAATTAAATTTTTTACTAATTATATTATTATTCTTTTTTCTTTTAGCTCCCGCAATAAACAGATTCACAAGGCGTGCGTCGGGTAAGTCTGACTGTTACTGTTTTGCTTAGTATTGGTGAACTTGGTAAGGTTTAAAAATTGGCAGTATTACTGGACGAGAAAGTACAAAGGGATTTATTGCTGAGAGTGATAACTTGTTCATTGTTTTCCTGGACACAGGGATCTGATATAATCATGAATTAGGAAACAGGTGAAAATGCCTTCTGAGTGGCTGAATTTCCGTCACAGTGTAGCCTAAGCAGAGTGCCTTTTTAATTAGAGACTCTCACTTCAATGTGTTGTTTATACTTTTGGTAAAATTACTACTTGCACAGTTGTCTGATTTACTGGCCAGTTTAGAAGCAGTGATTTATCAGATGACTGAAGGAAACCTAGAAATAATGATGGTAGAGTTTTTCATTAGGGGCAGGAAAACTGAAAGTGAAGATTTAAGAACTTACCATTGTCAAGCCACCTGCATAGGAGCAAATTGTCCTTGTCCTCAGCAAACCGGTGTACAGTCAGGGGAGAGCTCTGTAACAAATGCTTCATTACATTCAAAGTACTGTAGTGTCTGAACTGGCAGGGAAGTATGGGGTACAGTTAAGAGCATTTCTATCCTAAATTGTTGGAGCGTGCATTGAAATGGACACTTTGTCATTTGGAAAGCTCACCCTTGTAGAATACCTTCTGCTCTGAAGATAGAAGACAAATGAAGTGTGACTACCTTTGGCTTGAGACAATTACCCTAAATAGATTGATTTTGTTGAAAACCCCAAGATAAACATCTTTGGAATTTAGATAAAAGACTAATTTATTTCAATTTAAAATTACCTTATTTCCACCTGTGCTATAATACTAGCCTATATTTTAAGGTGAAATTTTAAAAAATTTGTCAGCAGTTAGTAGCATAATTTACACTTGTTATACAGTGACCAGTTCTATAATGACAGAAATTAGGAAAATGTGCTATTTGGGGATGATAAGACTTTACCATCTTTAGCTTTTTGTAATCTCAAAACATATTTATTTTAAATGATGAGAGCAAAATGTAGATTGCCTGTTCTGCAATGAGGTTATGTTTATATCAGTAAAGCACCAAATTTATCAAAACCAGAGCTTTAGGTATGGCCTTTATGACCAGTGATGAAAACAAGGACAGAAAATGGAGTATTGTGTTTCTTGTCTTCATGATGTGAAAATGGTTCAATAGAGACATAGCTAAGAGTTTTGGAATAAATAATCTCCTTTTCCACCTCATACTGTACAACTTGTGATCTTTATATGTAAATTCCATGAGTATTGTTGTACAGTATATTTATCATTAGTTGACAGATTGGCAACTCCAGTATATATGTTAGTTTTGAAGCACTATTACTTTGCATCCCCTCCCCGTGTGTGTGTGTGTGTGCGCGCGCGCGTGCGTGCATGTGTGTGTCCAGTATATCTCAGAAAGATTTGGCTGGTAATGCAGAGAGGATGGGAGGCCTGAAATAAGTAAGTAAGTAAATAAATACATAAATCAGATGTTTCATTTATTTCCAGAATAGCAATTAGAAAATTGTGAAAACAGCAAGAATCAATTTGGTATATATAAGGTAATGATCAAGTTCAGGAGTTGTGTCATATAGAACCGTAAGCTGTAGAGGGGTAAAGTTGGCCTTCCAATAATATAACATGCCAGAAACTGTTATGGGAGTGATTATTGGAAGGAAAAGCAACCTTAATTTATAAAGTGCCTTTGATGGGCTGGGCATGTTGCTAAGTGTTTTATATATATTTTCAGTCTTTTGGGCTGATACTTAGTGCCTTAGATGAAAATAACAGTGGTGTAATTAAAAAAAAGAAATGGAGTATGTTTAATCATCTACGTGTTTATAATTTATTTTTGTTTTTCTTATTTTACTTCTTCTAAAAGTTTATCCAAATTTTTTGGTAAAGAAAGATATAGAAACAGTCTTAAGACATCCTGGAGAGGAAATTCTACAACTCTCAATTTTAGTGGCTAAAAAGGAGGATTAGTAGTAAAAGTAACATTTCCTGAATATAAAATTTGTTGTCTGCTCAAAATATAGAAGCTTGTACATAGTAACTAAAAAATATTTAAGGTACCATTTCTGATACTTTCATTTTAGAAATACTTTCTTTTCAGAATTAAACTTAAAGTTTTAGTATAAACTAGAACTTGGGGGAAGAAAATAAGTCAGATACAACCAAGCAAAATTCTCCGTATGAGTTTGCTTACTCATTTATTTTTAAGTAATAATTCCAAAAATAAGTGCTATATTTATACCAATAACTGCTGAAAATTTTTAAAAATTTAGTCTTACAGGATTTTTAATATTATAGCCCAGGTAGAAATAGGCTAATAAAATTTGGTGTGTTCAAATACAATTTATTACAGTAAAAGACACATTGCCGTTAATCTCCCTCATAATTCTCCCTGTCATTTCAAATGCAATTACCCTATTGTTCTTACTACTTTTTGAGCAGCTCTGGAAGTCCTTTGTAGTATCCTTATAAGGTGTGACCCAGAAAAGGTGAACGCTGCTGCCAAGCACCATTCAAGAGAAAGGCAGGCTCGTGAAAATATTATGATGTGTCCTTGTCCACCTTATCCATTGGATCTGACACTGTCACTTCTGGCTCTTCCCCAAAGTCAAAATAACCATGAAAGGTCAGCATTTTAAATCAATTCAGGACATTGAGGCAGTCACAAAAGTGTCACTAAGACATGGATGAGAGAGGACTTCTAGAACTGCTTCAGAAAGTGGCAAGAACAGTGGATAAGTGTGTTTGAAGTGAGGAAGAGAATTTTGAGGGAGATTCATGGCAATGTGTACTTCAATAAAATTTTTAAAAGCTGAAACATTCACCATGTTTTGATCACACTTTGTATGTATATCACACAAATATATTGTTATATATTACAGCAATAAGTGTGATGCTACGTGCTAATCACTCTTGATTGAAAAATTAATATGTTGTAATATTTTTTTCATATTTGGAGTTTCTTAAATCTTAAGTTTTTGGCTTTTGATAGTCATACTATATCTGTTAAAAATAAAATTTTCAAGCCTGAATAAATAAAACATTTTCCCTTTTAATACCTGTTCTTTTCTTGTAGTTAGTTCATAAAGATGAAAGTTTGTGATAAGAGAGTATTTAACAGATACATTATTTAGGATCAGTTTTCCACAAAAAGCAGTATTTATCCTAAATTCTCCTTCTTTATGTGTTTTTAGTGTGCCTCCCTATACACTTGTCAGTTATTATTTCCATAAGTAAAAGGCTCCAGTATTTCCAAGCAGAATCCCTAGAATCTTAAGAGTCTGCAGAGGTCTCTGGGTTTCATAAGCTAGTTTTCTACTTTTTACCAGGTGAAAGGGCTATGCTGGAGTGATGAATGGAAATGAGTGAAGAGTGGTATGGAGTAGCAGGGCCCTACTTTATATATAGGGGTCTATAAAACATGAAGAATAACTGTTAGGTATCTTCAGAAATCTGGCTGTGGTACATCTTTGGTGTCTTCCTGACAGTGCTTCATACTTTATTTTTAAACAGTACCCTATAGCACCATTGTTTAAAAAGAAAGTAATATTGCTTCTGTTTTTTAAAAAACAATTTCAAGCCTTCATAATCTCTTCGTTAGAAATATGGAGAATAGGGCCAGGCATTTAGCTCAGTGGTTCTGCTGCCTGCATCACAAGCGCAAGGTCCTGAGTTTGATCCCAGGTACCAAAAAAGAAAAAGAAATATGGAGAATACATGTATATAAAGCTATTTACTGTATTGTATTAAAAATATTTTTTTCAGTTTCAGATCTTAACAGGGTCAAGTTAAATAGTTTCAGTAAAGTTCCACATCAGAGTGTCTAGTCTCTCAGAAGTGTTAGTTCTCATCCCTCTTCTCTTGTACATGGTTTAAAACAAAATAAAACCCTTGGGTCTGTGTCTTAGCCTGTCCGGGAATATACTTAAGAGAGTCAGAACACTTTCTGATGTTATTTGTTAAGGCATCTCTTTTATTATTTGCACATTACAGGTTTTTACAAACGATTATCATGGCTTTCTTCTGTGGTTTTGTCTTTGAGCTAGGAGTAGGGGGAGATGTCCAGTCAATTTCGAGGCAGTACCTTGGATCATGAAGCAGGTCTCCACATTTTTTTATTAAATATTTCATTTTGTAAAAATTTATGTGTAGAGAAGAGTTTAGGGAATAGCTCTGTGACCACCTTTATCTAGATTCCCAGTTGTTAACATCTTATCACATTTGCATGCTTTACACATATATATACATTCTTTTATTTTTATACTGAACTTTTTAGGAATCTTAATACTCGAGTGTGTATCTTTTAAGAACAAGATCATAATACAGCACTCATGACCTTTAACCATGGAACAGCACAGTCTGGTACGTGATCTAGAGTCACATTTTATCTGTTGTCCTGATATGTTCTCTTCCCCACCCCGCCTCTTTTTATAGGAAACTCATCTTTGGACTTGTATTGCTTTTGATCGTTGTAACTCAGTTTTTCTTGTCTTTCATAAACTGACTCCTGAAATTTTTGACATTTGCTTTTCAGAGTTTTGAAGGTTATCTCTTAACAATGAAACAGCTCCCCACGTCGCCTGCTAGGAATTCTCACATGGCACAGCTGCTCTCTGATCAGTGAGCCAACACTGTTACCCATGAGATCTTCGCATTGGTGTTTACTGTTGTTTTCAGGGACTACTATTGAGTATTACTTGCTGTAGTGATTATTTCCTATAATAGAAGTGAAAATGGAACTCTAATTTGTGAATTTTAATTTTCTTTTCTCATGGAGATAATTAACCCACTCTTCACTGTTGTACTACCAGCCTTAAATTTTAAACATTCCTTAAACATATTTTAACATATTCCTTTTAAACATATGTTTAACATTCTTTAAACAAACACTTAACAAAATTCAGAAGTGAAAATCTTACCTACTAACTGTAAAATGACATTAAAACTCTCACCGAAATCACCCAAAACAGAAAATGACTAGTCCCACAGAAAGAAGTGAAAAGCAGAAGTTCAAGTCTTGTGTTGAATCTGATTCAGGGAACGTACGCTTCCTTGATTCAGGGAACATATGCTTCCTTTTATTTTGTTTTGGAAATATTTTGTAGCCTTGGAGTTCATTGCATCTGCTTTAATATTATTGATGATAAGAGCTTTAACCCTCAAATTACTGTTTTTCCCCAGAGGTCATTTTCATGTTGGTCAGACTAGTTTGCTGGAATGACTACAGTTAACATTTGTATTTTCATTTTTAAAATCAGCTTCACTTGGTGTGACATTTGGAGCTTAGTAATCACCAATACTTGATAAAGAATGTTGGGAAAATATGACTTTCACTAATTGACTTACTGACCCACTCAGCAGTCCTTTACTGAGACTCTCTTATGTGCCAGGTGTAGTGCTGGGGATGCAGAAAGAATAAGATTCAGCCCTTAGGAAGTTCTCAGTCCACCGTGGATGTTGGCCATGACTCATATGGTGATAAATACCATAATATCCACAAAGTGAAAAGGGAAAAGCATAGTTCTTCCAGGGGAGGTGTGGCTCACAGGAAGGGTGCCATTTGAGCTGGTCTTTGAGCTTATGACATGCATTTTACTGGGAAAATAGGAGGAAAGAATATTTCTGCTTTACCACTGACAGCTAGCTATTTTTATTCAGTAGCCATTTTATAAAGTCCATTTTCACAGTATGCTGCCTGCCTTTTTGCCTCTGCCATCTAGCACTTTGTAGCATATGGTGAGTGGATGCCCGTGATCATCTATAGCAGGGACGTTATTTCTGCCTTTAATTCATCATCACTTCATGGTGGTAGTGTCTGCCTCACCTAGGGAAGCCATATAGCCTTTGAATTGATATAGACAGTGGTTGGAATGCTAGCTCTGCTGCCTACATATCCACTTATGAAAGGTGTGGCTATGTTCTTAGTAACCTTTCTAAGGCTCAGTTTCTTCAGGTATGAAGTGAAGATGATATCTTTCTCAGAAGATTATTGTAGTAAGTAAGTAATAGCTAGTGAAACACACATAACCCTATTCTGTCCTGTTTGGCTTTGTAGTACCAGTCTGCTGTCCGGGTACATCTGGATAGTCGGACTTCTCTGATCCTGGGCTGCATGTCCAGATAGGTCAGAAGTGACTTGTGGGCTGCACAGCTCGACCTGGGAGTTAGATGGAAAGATGACACCCAGAGTAAGGCTGAAATCCAGTCAGACTGTTCCGCTGAGGCAACAGTGTGAATGCAGAGCTGCACATGAGAAATAAGAAGAGAGGATTTATGGTGATACCTGACCAGAGAGCTTCTTACAGCTGCCAGGGGACGGGTCAGGGCAATTGTCCGGGCTTCTTCCTCAGGGGACCCAGCCATCTCATGCATCCGTTATCTCTCTGCCCAGGCAGACATTTAATTGGGTCTTCTCCTGCGATTAGTTACTAATAAAACCATTGAGCAGAGCAGGTGCCACTTGATGTCATCTGTAGTCACTTGCCTGTACTCTGCACCCTGACTTGCTGGTGTGTCTCCAGCAGGCCATGTTCATCATCGTCAGCATGCTGTGGGGAGGCGAGGAATCCTGACGGTATTAAATCTCAGGTTCCTTTTTGTTAGTCCTAGGGATGCTAAGAAACCTTATTGAGGCAAAGAAGAAATTAGACTATCTCTTTAACTTAGTTGCTTTTCCCTGGAGTTCTCTCTGGGGCTCTAGGGTAGGGAAAAAGGACGATACTAGTAAGATAGCATGGCCACCATTTCAGGCGGGGCAGGTGGGATGGCGATCACTCCATTGTCACGCCTGTGTACACCAGAGGGTTTGGGAGATGGCCTGAGATTCCGTACATGCACCACAGGGGCCCTGTACATTTTGTTACTGCCTCTGGGAGGAAGTTGTGGCCTCAGGTAGATTTATAAAATAGATACGAATAGATAGAATGGACATTAGGACTTAGTGTAGCCATTCTTTAATTATCAGACTTCAGGTCACTATCTCAGACTCTGTGCAAAGGACCAGTTTTTTGCTTTTGTTTTCCCAATCCATTGCAGACCAGTACTTTTGTAAAATACAAAATCCCAGTCCTATATAGTCAAGCCATTCCTTGTAGTCTAACAGGAAAGCTTAAGGAGTGGGAAGATGAAATTGGCAAAAAGGTGGTTGTTAGGAGGGTCTTCATCGTGGACGGCCAAGGCAATGGCAAAGAGGACATAGATGGAGTGATGAGGGTTAGGTATATTCACAGTAGATGCTTGTGTAACTTTCCTTAAAGCTAACTCTATGAGTTTTTCAAGAGAGCACTTTAACCTTCTGGTTCTAACCTTAAATACACAAAGGAGTACGTGTAGAAGTGAAGAGGTCAGATTTGCAGTCATTATTTTCATTTATTTGTTTATTCAGTAATGGTCTACATGTGTTTGGCCCCAGGCTGGATCCCAGGAAGACAGACACGGTTTGTGATCTTAGGTCCATTGTTTACTAGCTTGTGTGACTTGGGCACGTTACTTATACCCGCTTCTGTAAAACTGGGTTGTTCACGAAGAGAGTGCTAGAAGAGAGCTTCTAGTGTTAATACCTGACACAGTGATGCTAAAGCAAATATTAATATTAGGCTCAGCTTATCAAATTATAACCTAATAGAATGCCATAGTATCAGTCTCTCCTATGTAATTTACCACATTCAATTTTAATTGGCCAAAGTGAGTAATTTTGTTTATCTCTTCCACTAACTGCCTTACTCCACCTTTGTATTGATTGAACCTGGCATCTGTAGGAAGCAATGGCGATTTCTCTTAAATGTAACCTTAGCTTTTTAGGACAAAAAAGCATATTGCCTCCCCTAGATTGACAGAAGGATTTATACATTGTTATTTTGAGAAGAAATTGATCTAGCTTTTAAAATTGAATCTGTTACTTTAAACATAATGTTTAAATGTAGCAACCCTACTGCACTTCTTAAGCGGCTTCTTTGGTACTGATAACTGGGACTGATTCCATCACCTGTCTAGAGTGTCTGAGAGGAAACAGTGTATTTATGCTAGATAATCATTCGATCAGGTTTGCCTAGATAATCATTCGATCAGGTTTGCTGAGAGCTTCAAAAGTAATGTTTTAACTGAAAAACAACATATATATTCAAGGCTTCTCTTTCCCTTACCAGTAAGAATTGGGTTTTTCTCTTCCCACCACTGCTCCTCCACTACTATTTTTATTTCTTCCTCCCTTCAGTCAGGAGTTAGTAAAAACCCAGATAGTGTTGATTTTGGTTGTTGTTGTTTTACAGTAGACAGTGTAATAAGACTGACCAAAAAATTAAACTATAAATTAATGGTATATTATTTTCAGAATGACAGAAAAGAAGTAGCTTTTCATTTGAGAGACTGGCCAGCTCAATAATTACGCCATTCATCCTATCTTGAGCAGTTATGAGTATCTTACTGACTTTAATCAAAAGAGGTGGAACTGACCTTCTTAAATATTTTAAAACAACTCCAAGTTGCAGTGCCCTTTAAACACTGATTTAGATGTAGCCATCATAACCCAGAGTAACGGGGCACGCACAGCAAGCACATGGGCATTTGTGCTGTCTGGCCTTTTTGTTTTTGTTTTGTTGTTTTTTGGTACCAGGGATCTGGTACCAAATCCCCGGCCCCATCTGGCCTTATCTGAGCAGCTTCCCCCAGATGCTGTGCTGAGCTTCAACAGGTTGCTGAGTAGCAATCTGCAAACCCGCATCTACTCTCTGGCTTCCTAAAAGTAAGCCGCTCCTTTCAAATTGCCTTTCTAGCTGGGGATTTAGCTCAGTGGTTCCGCCATCTGCCTTGCAAGTGCAAGGTCCTGAGTTCAATACCTGGTACCAAAAAGAAAAAAAGAGGTTCTTTCGTATTGCTTTTCTGCTTATTATTTTCACTTTATTCAGATTTTGTGATCCTTTAACAACATTGCTTTTTTTTTTAATTCAGCACGTTTATTGGAGGGGATCAATTTAATGTATTTTAAGTACACTTCGTATCTTTGAAGGCTGTGTTTGGAATCAGAATGAGAAAGTTTATAATCTGGAATTATATATTATTGACTAAAATACTGATGGCCTATTACACAATTAAATGAATTTCTTGTGGAAGGGATCTTTAATGCTCGTGGTGTAGCTCTTGGATGGAGAGTGTGGCTGTAAGAGTCACCAAGTGTATCTTGTCCATGACAGAGATTCTGAGCAGAGATTGTTACCAGTTTTGAAAGTGGCCTGTGAGCCCCAGATGTTTTTCATGATGAATTTATAACCCCCCAGAGTCTTTTTTTCTCCTGCCCCTTTGGTCAAAGAATAAAATTCTCTAACCAAGTGGTCCAAAAGTTTGAATAAGGATTAGTTATTTTGTGACTAACCTTAGTGCCTATCTTGTGAAGGTAGGGTTGTGGTGATATTAAAACGCACACAAGTCAGGTGCAGACAGAGAATCACTGCCACAGTATCTGTAGGAGGATTTCTTATCTCCATTTTACAGATGGAGAAACTGAGGCATAAGAGTTTAACATGCCCAGATTGGTGCTCCTCTTACTTTTGAGATTCTTAGTTTATTCTTCAGTATTGAGTCAAAACTAGTTTTTAAAAAATGTTTAAACCACGTTTTCTCCATTATAATTATTATCCTGAATTTTGCAGTTTTCTACTGTTAGCCTTGTTTTTCAGTTTTACAGGTGAAACATTTAAATTATCGTTACTGTTTAGTAACAAGATTATAGGTGGGCCTTATATGCTAATTGCCTTATCATTCATATTTTCTATGCCCCAAATTACAAAATAATTTATATTTTGATGCTTTTAGCAGTCAGTGTGATTCAGATTAGTTTTTGCCTAACTTTAGATACTAACTTTTCGATGTACAGTTAGAAATTTGAAAATACTGTGTTGCTATCCAAATTAGTGGATACATTTCTAGAAATACTGAAAACAGTAATAGTGTTTGTCCATGGATTTAACTACGTTTCTCAAAATAATTTGTTTGCCATTTATTCAAGTTTATTATTTCTCATTGTTTCTCTTCTGAAATCCTAATATCAGAAAAAGTTGATTTAATTTATATTTTAATGACTGCCATCGTTATACTTTTCAAACGTCTGTACTTCAAACAGAAGATTAATTATATATGTCCACTCAAATACGATGCCAGGAGTCGAGTCAGTTGTGTCTATTTGATTTCCAGCATCATAATTATTAACTACTATGTTCCTTTGCAGTTGTGGGTTCTGTAAAAAGATCTAGTTGCACGTGCACGTGTGTGTATGTGTGTGTAACCCAGGCCTCTGCCGTGTGTGAAAGAGGTCTGGTAGGTGTTCTCCAGTGAAGGGCGGCTGCAGTGTGTCTGAGGCTGGGGGAGGTGGTCTTAGTGGAGTGGAGAGGTGAGAGGTGGTGGCTGTGTTTGTTTTCACCATGTGAATTGGAAATTATTTCCAGCTTCCATATCTGCAATAAGGTGAGATAAACTTTTTTTTGGCGTTTTTAATGAGATAATATTTCTTATCATAAAGTTCAACTATCAACGTTTTTACAAAATGGAATGAATCCTTGTGAATTGTTATATATGTTTTTTATAGCTGTGATCATTATGTGCATTTATCTTTTATATTGCTAAAATTTTTAAGTATACCATCAATACACGTTTTTGGTTAAAAATCAAGTAGTACATAAGGGTATAAAATGAAAAGCAGTGTCTGTCTTTTCCGTAGTTCCCAGTTCTGGTCCTAGAAATAACCACGGCTACCAGTTTCATGTGTACTTTCTTGGATGTTTTTATATTCATATTTAGCTGGAATTAATTATATTCATATACATATTTAGTTGGAATTAAAATTATATCCAACTTTGCATATTTTCTCTTTCATTCAGCTATATATTAATAGTATTTTCCATATCTTTACATATAAATCCACCACCACCCCTTCTTAATAACTGAACAGTGTTCTATATTCTAGAAATGTTTTAAAATTTGTACAAGAGAGTTTAAGCACATTATATTTTTGGATAATTGTGTAAGTACATCTATAGAGTATATTTTTAGAAGTGGCATTGCTTATCAAATGTAAAACCATATGAAATTTGTTAGACATTGTCAAATTGCCCTGTAAAACTACATGCTAATTCATATTTCCATCTTAATACAGTGTTAAAGCATTCAGTATTAAAGAATTTTAACATGTTTCTCAATTTTATAGGTCAGTTGTGTTTCATTTGGCATTTATGGGTATAACTTAGCCTCTTTTTATCATTGTTGACCATTTTTATTATTATTTTATGAACTATCTGTTTGATTTCTTTTTTCCTTACTGAGTAAAGTGTTTGATCTCTGAGGTTACAAAGCAGTAGATTTGAATCTAGGCCCTTTCTACTCATTGGTTGCTTGATTATGATTTGAACTTCATTTTTCTATTGGTAAAATGTAATGGTAAAAGTACCTAACTCATGGGATGTTTTTAATTGAGAGATAATGAATGTAAAATACTTAACACTTTCTAAAAATAGCAAAACTGTGCTACATATTTTCTAGTAGCATTACTAATACTACTAGGATTTTTTTTTTAATTAAAATAGGATTTGTCAGAATCTTGATAGCATCCATATAATCATTTGGTTTTTGTCTTTTAAAATAGTTTTCGTTTTTGCTTTTGTTTTTTTGAGACAGGGTCTCACTATGTAATTGAGACTGACCTGGAACTCACTAGGCAGCCCAGGCTGGTCTCGAACTCACAGCAATCCTCCTGCCTCAGCCTACCAAGTGCTGGAATTACAGGCGTGTGCCACCATGCCCGGCTTCTCTTTTAAAATAGTAATATAAGTTGTATTAATATATTTCCTATATTCCTGGAATGGACTCTTTTTGGTCAAACATAGTGATTATTAGTCATATTCTTAAAATATAAATAACACATAACAACTCTTAGAACAAATCACAGCACACTTTTCAACACGGAATCGAGCTCTGAATTTTGGAGGCATTTCAGAGAGCATTGTAGAAAGAGCTTTCCTACTTTAGATGAAGAGGGAGCAGAGCTAGGATTCATCCATCTAGAAATGGTTATTTGAAGCGCTTACTGATAACGTCAAGAGTGTATCTCAGATCACACATGCTGGTTAGTGTATAGAACAAGCAGCTATTGTTCCATCTAACCTGCCCAGCAGCTACCTGCCTGCAGGGATAACATTTTGTGTCTGCCTCCTCATGTTTCAAGTGTACTGATACCACATAAAGATTTCACGGCTTTTAAAATAATAATCATGGTATGATTTTATAAAACCACAAAGGAACTTTTTCAGATGTAGGAAAGTGTTATATGTTTTAATGTGCACCTATTAAGGACAAATGCACCTGTGAAATATTATTTTGATGTTATAAATCTTGATTAATTTTAGATTGAGAGATTGAGAATGTAGCAGAAAAATGAAATCAGTACATAAAAACATTTGTACAAATCACTTGTTATGATTTAAACTAATTTCATCCATACAGGACTGACGTTTTTTAAAATTCAAAAGTACTAAAGGTATTAGAAATGTGATACAGCACATAGTAAAGATATTTGTTTTTTGTTTTTTTTTTTAATTTTATTGAGTTTATTGGTACATTTTAGGGATACAGTACAGTTACATTCATTGTTGGGATCATGTACCTTTACATGGCAAGTCTTGATTCTCATTTTTTCCCCTTATCTCTGCCCTCCCTTCACCCCCTCCTCCCCTCCCCATCTACAAACACTTTATTTTCATCTTTTCATTCTCTCACATTTTTTTCTTTTCCCTTTTGTTCTTCCCCTTCACATCACACCTTCCCTACACCTTTAGCTCCTTTCTTCAAATTTCTAAATGTCAGTAATCTTATTAGAATCTTATGCATTGTTGCAGAATATTCACACCAGGGAAACTATTTGGTATTTACACATGTGTGACTTATTTATTTCACTTAGGAGTATATCTTCAATATGTATCCATTTTCCTATGAATGAATCTATTCTCTC
>NW_022900916.1:11248809-11254804 GCF_012274545.1 Fukomys damarensis
GCAGGCAGGCAGGCAGCTCAGTAAAGATATTTTATATTGAAAAAAGTGAGAACTTGGGTTCTGTGCTGAGTCCACTTTGTATTCAAACTTGCCTGTATTTATTTATTTTAATAAACTGAATTTATATTGGTACATTTTAGATGTAAAATAGTTATATTCCATTATTGGAATCTTGTACCTTTACATGACATATCTTGGTTCATATTTTTCCCCATTTCCCTAGCCCCCCCATTCTTTCCTATTTACAAAGACTTTGCTTCCATTTTCTTCCTTTTCTCTTATTTTTTTCTCTTCCCTGCTTGCATGTATTTAGAACCTGGCATTTCCGTGAGAAACACTGAATGACGGCAAAGTTAGTTTATTGAGGACCAGGAACTTTTCTGGGTCCTTTGCATGTATTCATTCATTGTATTCCTTCAAGCAGCTTTGTAAAATAGGTTGTACTGTTATTCTCAGGCTGTAGGTAAGGAAACGGATTCACAGAGAAGTGGTGTCCTTTACCAAGGTTACAAAGCAACCATGAGGAAGATAGGGTTCAAATTTAGATTTCTGCCTCCAGAGCCTGTGTTCTTTCCAATTCAGTTGGACACCATATAGCAAAGTTTCGGTCAACAATGAACACATATCTAAGGGCGGTCCCTCATTTTATAGAAGAGACAAATTGAGATTCATAATGATTAATGTGCAAAAGTCACACATTTAGTAAGTGTGCAAAGCTGACAAATGCTGAGAAATGCCTAAGCCTATCTGAATCCTGTGTTCTTTCTCCATA
Source organism: Fukomys damarensis (assembly GCF_012274545.1). Lineage (NCBI taxonomy): Eukaryota > Metazoa > Chordata > Mammalia > Rodentia > Bathyergidae > Fukomys > Fukomys damarensis. The sequence continues at coordinate 11,249,582 of NW_022900916.1, forward strand.
CTGTAAATCATTGTACATACTATTAGGAATAATAATTTATACTCCTACTTTAATAGATGAATTCATCTTTCTAACCAAGAGATGAGTTAGTAGAGTCCTTTAGTATAGAGTCCTTACCTAGTACCTCACTAGTAACATAAAAATGAAACTGAAGACATAAGGCCAATCTTACTTGTCCTGCAAGTTTGTTCATTTGTTCAGCATAATTTTGTGGAAGAGAATCATTTCAATTTTGCAGATTGTTTTTATCATTACATTTTCTGACTAATATCATAGATAAATGGTGATGGGTACTCTCAACAGAGCCACCTGGCCTCTGAGTTATGGATCATTCATTGTTGTGGTTGTATTCTGAACAGTTTGGGGTTTGATTGAATTTGTTATTTTGCAAATACTCCCTTATCAGTAACTGCTCTATGGTTTTATTGTTGGTGATTTTTGGTAACTTGTTGAGCCATTATCTGTTTTCCTTGCTGTCCTGCTCTTTTTTTTTCTTTTTATTGAGTTTATTGGTACATTTTAGGTATACAGTACAGTTAGATTCATTATTGGGATCTTGTACCTTTACATGACAGGTCTTGGTTCTCATTTTTCCCCTTGTCCCTGCCCTCCCTTCACCCCCTCTTCCCCTCCCCATTTACAAACACTTTATTTCCACTCTTTCATTTTCTCATATTTTTTTCTTTTCCCTTATCCCCTTTCCCCTACTCTTTCCACTTCCCCTACACCTTTAGCCCCTTTCTTCCTACTTCACATTGTTACTTATCTCATTAGGATCTTGTGTACTATTATATTATTCAGTATTTGCACCTGTGTGACTTACTTATCTCACTTAGGCGTATACTCCTAAGTGTCCTGGTCTTTTTGAACCGGTGTTCTCCTTACCTTCCGACTTCTCTGATTACAAGTGTAACTCAAGCTCAATCCAATCAGGTGAAAATAGTGTATTGGGGTAGTGATGGGCTTGCAGTTCTCACAGAATCACTAAGCCCTCAGGACCTCAGGAGCTGCTGGAACTGGCTTTGGACCCGTTAGGGATCCCTCCATCTCTTGCCTGTGATTTCTTAGCTCTACATTTTAAAGCAGTAACCACCAGAAAGAGCATGACCTCATCTCCCCTCTGATTAAAACCCCCAAATCACAACCCTTAAAAGGTTCCGGTTAGCTTTGCTATCCTGAATTGACCTAGAAGTTGTCTCCTTTGTCCATCTGGCATTGGCTGTGGCACAGGGTTCAGAAACTCAGGACCAACTTTGACTGATCAGTGTAGGGTTATTAGAATCGTGTCTACCAGTTGATTCTTAGACTGGCTGCCCTGAAGATGCTGGTGCTCCTTCTTTGTCATAGGCAGTTAGTTACCTCTCTTGACTCAACGAGTGTCCTTCTCAGCCTAAGAGGATATCTGAGGTTTACTCACTGCATTTGCACGTAAAAGGTGACTGACAAGTCCTTAGCTCCTTGTGCAAGGGGAGCTTGTGCCACCTGTTTTGCTCTATGAGACTGCAGGTGACCCATCTGGATGTGTCCTTTTCTGTTGAACAGCACAGTGTTTATGACAGCACAGTAGTACTCCACACAGAATGACAAGAAATAACAGTACCCCAGACAAATATCAGTTCTTATCAAAAGAATAGGACCATTATCTTGGATATCAGTTCATCTAGCCACTGAAGGAAAAGTTCCCAAAGATGACATAATACTTGCCATTCATACCTCAGGTTTTAAAGAGAAAGTGGGAGGCTAGAGGTCATTGTCATCTTATTACACTTGCTTCCTTCACATTATGTAAAATAATTGCATTTTAAAATCAGATCAGATCTTTTGTATTAGAGTTGTAAGGGTTTCTGATTTATAAGAGAACAGGTCTTTTATGCAAAAATGTTTGTGGGATGATAGGTTATACTTTCCTAGCTATAGAAGAGAGAGCTTTATATTTGCTTGGTTGTGCTCTCACTTCAGTTAAGTTAACAAATGTTTGTTAACTCACTATTTGCAAGATTCTGTTGTATGCATTTTTAGATTATTAAAAAATGAGGAAAGTACAGCCCTAGTTCCCTGAAGGAATTGGGTGTGTATTGTACTTGTTAATGTTTTGTGAGTAGCATAGCTGAGTTGTGTTTTGGTGAACATCACCTGCCTTCATTCCACTACATGCATTTCACACCGGGCACAAGTGGAAAGGAGCCATGTGCATGGTCTGCATAGCAAGTCTGTGCTGTGTGCTGGTGAGGGGGCTATGGTCTTTTTTTTTTTTTTTAATCTCTGCATTACAGATTTTTAAAATTAAGTTTATTGGGACATTTTAGGTATATAATATAATGACATTCATTTGTACCTTTACATAACATGTCTTGGTTCTTATTTTTTCCCTGTTTCCCTGCCCTTCTTTCAATCCCTCCACTGCTCCCTATTTACAAGATTCTTTGTTTCCATTTTTTCTCATCTCATGTTAATTCCATTTCCTTCTTTCTTTTCCCCAAACCCTCCCACTTCCCCTTTTCCCCTTTTCTTCCTATTTCACATTATCTATTATACCTTTTGATCTTTATTTACGCTTTCAGTTTCTTACACCAGAGAAACTATTTTGTATGTACAGATCTGTGTCCTATTTATTTCTCTTGAGTATTACCTCAGTGTGTATCCATTTAGCTATAAATGTCTCTAGTTTATCATTCTTTATGGCTAAGTAGTACTCCATTTTATTATTTTTTTAATTCACATTTTCTTTTTCCAGTCTCCAGTTGATGGGCAATTGGGCTATTTCCAAATTTTAGCTATTACAAACTGTGCCACTATGAACACGGGTGCACATATATCATTCTGGTATGATTCTTTTCATTCTTTTGGGAAGATACCCAATAGGGGAATAGCTGGGTCAAATGGAACCTCTAATCCTAGTTCTTTGAGGTATCTCCATACTGATTTCCACAGTGGTTATACCAGTTTACTCTCGTTCAATATAGTTTTAGAAACATTAACCACAGCAATTAGACAAGAGAAAGAAAAGGAATAAAGATAGAAAATGAAGAAGTTAAATTGTCATTATTTGCAGACAATATGATACTTTACATAGAAGACCCCAAGAACTCCACCAAAAGTCTTTCAGGCTTAATAACCAAATTCAGTAAAGCAGCTGGATACAAGGTCAACACACAAAAATCAATAGCATCCAAAAAAATGAAGTACCTAGGAATCAACCTAATGAAAGAAATTAAAGACCTCTACTCTGAAAACTACAGCACTCTGAAAAAAGGAATCAAAGAGAATATCAGAAAATGGAAGGACATCCCTTGCTCCTGGGTAGGAAGAACCAATATGGAGAAAATGGCCATACTTCAAAACTGCTGTATAGATTCAGTGCAATCCCAGTTGAAATTCCAGCAACATACTTCACAAACCTTGAAAAAATAATCCAAAAATTCATTTGAATCCAGAAGAGACATAGAATAGCAAAAGCAATTCTAGGCAACAAAGACAAGGTAGGGCGGTTATCACAATCCCCAACTTGAAACTGTAGTACAAAGCTACTGTGATAAAAGCAGCATGGTACTGGCAAAGATACAGACCTGAGGATCAGTGGAACCCATTAGAATATGCAGAAATGACTACAGACACGCTCAGCCACCTCTTCTTTGACAAAGGAGCCAAACACCCTCACTGGAGGAAAGATAGCCTCTTTAATAAATAATGCTGGAAACATTAGTTTCCACTTGCCATAGATTAAAACTAGACCTATGTCTCTCACCATGCCCTAAACTAAAATTGAAATGGATTAAAGATCTAAATATTAGAACAAAAACACTAAATCTGCTGGAAGAGAGGTTAGGTAGAACTCTTGAAGACGTTGGTGTAGGAAAGGATTTCATGAACAAAAACCTCAGTTGCATGCGAACTAGAACAAAGACTCAACAAGTAGAATCTCTTCTTATTTAAAAAGCTTCTTCCCAACAAGAGAAACCACCAACAGTGTGAAGAGATAACCCACAATGTTGGAAAAAAGTTTTACCACCTGTTCCTCAGGCAAAGGTCTGCTATCTAGAATATATAAAGAATTTAAAAAAATCAGACCTCCCAAATTTAAAGACCCAAATCCAAAAATGGGCATCAGAAATGTACAGACATTTCTCAGGCAAAGCAGTAGAAACAGCAAATAAACATGAAAAAATGTTCAGTGTTACTGGTCACTCGAGAGATGCAAATAAAAACTATGCTGAGGTCCCACCTCACCACAGAGGGGCATGTGGTCTTCCATTCCTGCAGGCTTGCTAGGCTCCTGTGTGCCCCTCAGAGTGTGAGTCTTCCAAGGCTTAAAGGTGCCCATTTTCCATTCAGCAGGCTTCTAAATGTAAACCAGCAGTAACCTCTATAGCTCAGTAGGAGAGAAAGCAATGTCTTTGTTGCAGTGGTGGATGGAAAACCCACTGTTTTGGACTTCTTGTGGGAATATGTGTCTGTCTTCAGTAATGGCTTCCTCTGAGGTTTTCAAGAATAGCATTGACTGTAGATTTTTGTTTCCTATGTTGTATTTAGAATTTAGCCCCCATAAAAGATGACGTTCCACTGAAATAGTTGAATAAGAAGCATTCTATTTCTACATGGAATGGAGCATATTGCCCTGACTGGTGTGTTTGGTTTCAGAGAAAGTATCAGGGAGGATGTGGTATTTGTGTAGAACTTTTAGGGAAGAGTATGGTTTTATTAGGTGGGAATGGGTAGTGGAAAGAATACCTTTCCAGTTGAGTAAACCATGTAAGTGATGAAGCTGTCCAGGGAGTAGTGAGTAGTCTAACATGGTTTCAAACATGTGAGCCTTACACTGTGATAGTAAGAGGAGACGTGTCACACTGAGGTCTGGATCAGACCACTAGAAAGAGACCTGTGAGAGCTGTGGTAAGGGCTTGGGTTTTATTCTTTATGTGGGAACCATGATATTACTCTAGAATGTTCTCTTTCCAGATGATGATTATGAGGCTAATAGAAAAAATGGTGCCAGGTACCACAACAGCAACAGAACTTTGCTGTTCTCTGGATATTATTCTTTTCTTTGTATTTTTTTTTTAATGGAATGTGCTGAATGTCTATAATTTTGTTCAGATGACTGCAGAACCTGGAAAAGCTGTTGCTGCTATCGATGCATAACATACTATTACTAGTCTTTATATATATATGTGTGTGTGTATATATATACACACACACACACACACACACACACACACACACACA
>NW_022900916.1:11255449-11289599 GCF_012274545.1 Fukomys damarensis
TAGTTTTATTTTAGGATTCCCTATTTTTAATGTTCATACAGAGATTTCTTTAACTGAAATACCGAATAGTTTCTTTGGTGTGAAAAACTACAATAGTACACAGGATCCTAATGAGATAATTAATAATGTGAACTAGAAAGTAAAGGGCTAAAGGTGTAGGGAAAGTGGGAAGGGTGGGGGAAAGGTAATAAGGCAGAGGAAAAAAATATGAGAAACTGAAAAAAATGGAAATAAAGTGTAAGTGGGGAGGGGAGGAGGGGGTGAAGGGAGGGCAGGGACAAGGGGGAAAATGAGAATCAAGACCTATTATGTAAAGGTACAGAATCCCAACGATGAATGTAACTGTATTTTATATCTAGATTGTACCAATAAACTCAATAAATACAAATTTATAATGCAAAAAAAAGCAATAGTTAAAGAAATTTGAATGCCCAAGAAATGATATATTGATTAATATCCATATACATTATGAATATTTATGCAGCCATTTAAAAATATATTTTACATGAGTATCTAAGACATGGAAAATATTCCCTAAATATTATTAGGTTTCTTTTAAAAGTCAGATTCAAAAAATAGCATGATTTGAACCCACAAAAAAAAGTCTGTTGGGTTCTACCTTGAAAAATAGAAATGGATCTTTTTTTCAGGAAGAAAATCTAGTAGGTTTTTTAGATGGCTTTCTTCTGACTTTAATGAATAAACCAGATTGAACTGCGTTTTCTTTCCAATATGTTCTATATTTTGAATCTTTGGATATTAATATGCATCATTCTGTCACAATTGGTGTTTGATGGCATAAAATTTTATTAGACATCTGCTAATTACATAAAGAGGTCTGATGGAAAGATATTTCCTTAATATTTATTTTTGATAGTCTTATTACTAAATTTGGAAGTTAGAAATCGACTAAGCTGTTTTTCTATAATCCTGGCCATATTTACCTGTTCATCCTGGAAGTCTGGTCAAAATGGTACTTGTTCTGAAAACTTACTAATAAATTAAAAGAGTTTTGTAGTGTGTCTGTCTCTGTAATTCTCTCGTGTATGTTTGTCATCTTTGGGTTCAAAAGCAATAAATAAATAAAATTGTTCAGGAGGCTTAAGTTGCTCTAGCTCTACTATATCTGAAGAAGAAAATTATGTTTGACAAATGAGACTATATTATTCACTATCAGCAAGTGCTTCTATTTGCATTCGTGCAGTTGAACATTTCAGGCCAAAGTAAGTGTCACGAGATGATCACATTGTCTGAACACAGAGCATGTGCACAGATTCTGGGGAGGCTATCTGGGGAAGCAAGGGAGCAGAATTCTTTTTTTATTTCTCCTTGGGCATTACCTTCTTAAACCCCATAATATTCATCAAATATAATGCTCTGCAGTCCTCATTGGATCATTTCAGTGAAGTACAATTTCTTTCCTAGTACTGTTGCCTGGTACACACTGGTCTTGCTGTCCACTCCTTACTGTTGTTCTGAGGAATTCTGATGATTAGTAAGCAGACAAATACGCAGGCTTTAAAAAAATCAGTAGTTTTCCAAATACCTTCTTAATTACTCTTCAGGCTCTTTTTGCTGTACTGTTTATCTTGTTCTTGGTCACTTGTGAAATTTTACTTTTTCTTAAAGTTTGCTTTACTTTGCATAGCGTTTTTGTAAAATATACAGAAATTGGGTCCCTGGCTTACATGCATCTGTCCATTATTGGCCCCTGTGTGTTGTTATTCTTACACCTTTATATAAGTACCATGGTGGGGAACCTGGGGCCATTGTCCCCCTGAAATAGGGAGTGAAGGTTTATCGATGCTGTCTCCATTCCTGGTATCCCACAAGCTACCTGTGATGTCTGAACAGTCGTATTCTGGAATCATCACCTTATAAAGATCCCATTTTTATAAGATGCTTTCCGTGTGCCTCTTGAACTCTTTATCGTCATAATTGTGCCATCCTTTAATTAAGTTATTGAAAGATGTGTTTGGTATTTACATTGAATGTCTGCATGTAAAGCATGTAATAGAAAATGTAGGTATTGCTGTACATATTAAATAAAGCTTTAACACTTTGGTAGACAAATTTAGAATAAAAATTCCTTACCAGAACTATGTGGGTTCTGACATAGGATTTTGTTTTTCCTTCAGATGCACTTTTGAAAAAGATTTAGAAGGTGTTGGCTTCTGTAGCCTCAATAATAGAAAAATAGCACATGATGGGCACATTCTTACTTGTTTGCAGCTCTCAGTTGCCATTGGGTTTTGTATTTCAGCACCCCAGCCCAGCCGTGTTCCAATCAGCTCATTGGCAAGTTGTCATTGCTCCTTCATTGCACCGTCCCTTAGAAAAGGAGCGGTATAGATGTGGAGGAAAACTGACTTTAGACACATGAAAACACAAAGGGAAGTCAGCCAGTTTTGTAGTTCTAGTCTAAATACCTCTCCCATTAAACAGAAACAAAAATAATAGTTTTGTAGTAGATCATGGTGTTTTAGTAAAATTCAACATGTTTATTAGATGATAGAATGTTTAATAGTGGAAATAAGAGGAATCAGGAGGGGGTCAAGACAGGGTCTTGCTGTGTAGCCCAGGCTGGCCTTGAACTCAGGACGATCCACCTGCCTTAGGCTCCTGAGTGCTGCGATTGCAGGAGTGTACCACCACCCCCAGCCGGGAAAATTTTTATAGAAACTTTTAAAAGTTGATAATTGTAACAGTATATTTAGGGTGATTTGGAAACCTATGTAATGTGAAGGTTTAAAACAGTTTTATAGGAAACTAGAAAGGTGATTTGTGGCTGGCTCATTCTTGCAGCATGATTGTTAGCCTCAGAAAAAGGCAGAACTAGAGTAAGGACAAAGTGTTTCTGTCATTTCACCCAACACAGGGCCGTAGACTGCTCCTGAAGACAGTGACTGATGTCTTTGTAGTAAAATTCTGCGGACATAAACATAGCAGGTAGGGGAAATAAATACTTAAGTATTAGTAATGAAAGGCGCCAAAATTATTGCATGAATCACTGGATACATTTATCTTGCTCTTTTTATAGCTGAAAGGTAGCCATTAAAAGGTGGGTTTTAATAACTTTTAATGTTTTGATTCAGGAAGTAGTAAACTATTACATTATAAATTAAATAACCAAATACTCTATTCAAATGTGAGAGGCAGTTTTAAGGATATTTTGATCATTCTGTTCAGTTTGTGAGACAGCCCTGTTCTGTAGATTTTTCAGTTAAGGGCCCCCTCCCTTCTCGATGGGTCAAACCCAGGGCCTGAGCATGCTAGGCAAATGCTCTGCCACTCGGCCACAGCCCCAGTCCTTCCTGATGTTAGAGTAAACTGTGAGGTTTATACCTTCTCTGTTCACCTATGAAAGAGAGGGAAACAGAGAGACCAAGACCTGGGGTCAGGATTATCGTGTTTCCTTTGGTAGCCTTAGGGGCGGGGACGGACACACACGCACCCTCTGGCCAGGGCCGTCGGCTGGACAGACACGCACAGACATGCCTTGTGTTAGGGTTATGGCCATTTCTCTGATGTCATCGGGGCTGATGGCAGTATTCTGGTTCCTCGCCCTCTGGTGCCATGGTACCGTCACGCTTCCCCGTCTTGAGGTTAGGAAGGACCATGTCACTTACCCAGTGAAATGTCACGTATTCCTTCCTGGTGGAAGAGGCACGGGTCATTGCCTGCAGAAACTGTAGGAGCCAGCCAGTGAGCAGTGGCCTTTGGGACTGGTAGTGTTCCAAACTGAGGAGGCCCTGCCGGTTTGCAGCCCACATAGAACAAAGTCCCCAGTGTCCTGTGTGGACACGCTGTGTGAGCAAGAAATAAACTTACATTGTTTTGCGTTGTTTTGCGTCACTGAGACGTGAGGAGGCCTGCTCCTATGTTGCAAGCCAGTCTAACTTGATACACAGTTTGTGGACATCTGAGGGTGAAGGAGAAGATAATAGTGCTCTTACCATCTAAACCAACTATTGATTTCTTCTGTCAGTTTCACTAACATTGCTGTGTGCCTGTCACTGGTCTCGGGGGCTAGGAATACATGAGAGCAAAAGGCTCTCTTTTCTCAACAAACTTCTTCCTGTCCTTCACCAACTATTTAGAGAATCTCCTTCACTGTGAAGCCTTCTTCTGTCTTCAAGGCAGCTGGTTGTGAACTTGGGCAGAAATGTGAATGAATACTGGGGGGGGTGCTGTCGGCATCACTGCGCTCTTCTCTTCCCTTAGCTTTAACTATTATATTTTTATACCTGTTTTTCTCAATCTGTTGTCCATTATTACCCTTCCCACATATAAATTTTTAGGCTCCCCCCAATTGCCAAATGAAATTTTACTACTGCATAGATACACTGTATATCCATTTATGTATTTAATGTTTATTTGTGCTTATACATAAAAAGTAACTTATTTTGCTCCTTAAGAGCTGTTTTCTTGGTTAAGATGCATGCCTTACACTGATATTTACAAAAGGTAAAATTTTCCCCTTTGTAGGAAGACTTTTCCAGTTCAGTAAGCCAAGTTTAACTATTAAATCAGAACTCTGTTGTCTTAACACATCCATGCTTTTAAAAATTGCTTCATTTTAAGCTGATTATTATTTAAATATGCTAAAATTTTAGTATTGAGAACGTTGGAGAATTAACTTTTATATACTGCATAGAAGTCACTTTTTTCCTAGATCGAAGGCCTCTAAACTGTGCGGTCTTTCTTTGTAGGCCACATTTGCCATTCTTTCAGTAATTATGGAGATACACATTGTGTGCGGCTGTGTCCGCGCTGAGGACCCGGTGGCTCCTGGTGTCCCTTCTGGTTCCTTTGTCCTTTGCTAGCAGGATGCCAGTACAGGTTATGGGTACCTAAGCAGGTACTGTGCTGATTTTCAAACATTAGCGATAAAGTGAAAAGGATTCTTGGTGAGAAACTCCATTAGTTACCCTAACGCTTTATCTCCGATGATGTTTGTATAGTACATGAAGACTGCAGGCCATGCCCCAAAGTTGGTATACTTTTGGTTTTTTGTTTGTTTGTTTTTTTTGGCATGGGGAATCGAACTCAGGACCTTGTGATTGCCAGGCAGGTACAGGGCCACTGAGCTCCATCCGTTATAGTTCTTAAGTTCCTGCGTATTCTGTAGTCTGTGACAATGGTCCGGCCACACCAGTGCTCACTACTTGTCTGTGGGGTGGGAATCTGCTTAAATTCTTGGCCTATTCTGGATAGCCAGTATAGTATCTGAATACATACACACAATGTAACAGTGAAACTTCAGTATAGGGTTTACTTATGGAATGTACCACTGTTTATTTGCCAAGGAATGAAATACACAGTTTCAAGCCAAAGTTCCGATGGTCCAGGAGGTAAGGTGCAAATATATTTCAGCAGGCTTGGGAGGTTCTGTACAGTATCTAGAGATTTGGACTTGATTGGCCGTCAGGCATAGAGCCTGTCATTCATTTATTTGTTGTACAAATATTTACTGAGCTCCTAATCTCTTTGGTGAGTGAGACAGAAGGGCACCCTTTTACTCATCCTCTCCACCTCCATTTCTTGGGCAAACAGTGTAGGACACTTTAAGAGAGCAGCCTTTCACTGATTCATGCAGCATGTCATTCGAGTCCTTTATACGGTGTACCCCGTGAGAGGTTAAAGAGAGCGGTCATCTCTGTTCCATGGGCATCCCAGGCTTGTGTGTTCATCTTTCACGCACTCACTGTGTGCATTGAGCCAGGCAGTGCTCCGTGTTAGCGCTGGAGATGGAGAGATGTGCAGGAGCACAGCCGGTCCCTTAAGGGGACTGAGGAGTGGCTGAGGATTGTGGCGCGTTTGGAAGGGTACATTACGCCAGGTGATGGTAGTGCGTTCTTCCCACTGTGTCAGGAGAGTGAGAAGGATGAGCACAGAAGTGGAGTTTCCTGAGTTAGCTGTGTGTCCTTGAGAAGTCAAGGCCAAGGTGGGACCTATTTTTGGTAGTGCTGGAGGTGAACGCAGGGCTTCGCTTCGTGTGTGCCAGGTAAGCATTCCATCACTAAGCTACTACCCCCAGGCCAAGATAGAAAGTTTGATCTAACTTAGTTGTGGCCAGGGAGAAGGGATGTCTTGGACAAGAGAGTAGAGTTCCGTTTAGAGGAAGCAGTTTAAATGACTATAAAGGCCGTAAAGCCTCACAGCTACTTTACAAAATAGCAAGTGCTTGATTTTAAGTTGGTTACAGGAGGTAAATTCTAATCTAGTGAAGCGGTTGCAGCATAAATGCCAAGAACTAAATCCTTATCATATTGCAACAGTAAGTAGATTAACGAAAGAGTGGCGATACAAACATACATTGTGATAAAGTGTGTTTATCATAAATCGGAGAGATTTTAAGTAATAAATAATTCTGAGACAACTGATAAGATATTTGGAAAGTAATAGATTAAAGTTACTCAGAGAACCAAGTAAGTCATCTGCTATATCACCTTACTGATGAATATGTTAATCCTATGAAGAAGGCTGTCTTAATCGGCCTCATACTCACAAGAACCCTGCATTTGGTTTAGTTCTCGGCCACTGTGGTCCTCTGGACAGTATATTTTTGAACATAGGAACCAAGTTTTCTTTTGGCTCTGTGACCTGGAAATTATCTAGCAGTCCTGTCTGTGAGGTTGGTGACCCGTGGGGACAGAGTTGCAGAGTGACACCATGGAAGGAGATGTCCTTGTGTCCTCTGGAGAGTTATAGCTGATCCTGGTGAAGTGGCCACGCACGTTAGCAGAACCATCTGCACCGGTGTGTGTGTGTGTGTGTGTGTGGATTCCCTATATTTGACATCTGACTTAACCTCCCATTTCCTGCTCACCAAGCAACCATCTAATTGTGATTCGGCATCCGTGGTCTTATTGCAGGAGAGAACTGGCTGGCTGTGCTGACTCCATGCTTTATCCTGGAAGTTAGTTACTCAGTTAAATCCTGCTTATGTGCATCATCAAAGGTCCCAGAGCCTTCCCCTAAGAGACAGGCAGTTTCTTTTGGATTTCTGAGACAAAAGATTGACATATAAAGTCACCAAAGTGTCAAGTGTTGAGCAGTAGTTGAGGGCAAAGGCTTTGGAGTCAAGGCGCTCAGACAATCCTGCAATCAAATACAGGTCCTGTCCCATAGGATGTGTGACTTTGGCCTGTCTGTGCCCTAGTCTTCATCTGTTAGATGAGGACATTAACATGTACTGCTGTGGTGAGAATAAGATAACTAGGTCAGGATTTCTCAGCCTTAGTACTGTTGACATTTGGAACCAGGTAGTGCTTTGTTTGAGCATGTAGGGACATTGTAAAACCATCCCTCTCCTAAACCCCCTAGATGCTAGTAGCTTCCCTGCAATCCCCACCGTGTGACAATCTGTGGAGGGCAAACTAGGACCTGGTTAAGAACAACCAGGTGAGTATACAGACCGGTGCCTGGAGAGGAGAAAGGAACGTGAGGTGTTAGAAGGATGGTGATGGTTCCGTGGAATGAGGATGATACTTGTGGTGGAAGCCCAAGGCCTCTGGGAAGAGGGAGACATTTGCTAGCCTTTCATCAGTCCTTTGCTCTTTAAATTTCAGTATTTATGTCAGATAGACTCCATGTGGACCAAAGAGTGAATGCAAAGACCTCTCTTTAAAAGACAGAAGTTAGATTTGCAAGTAAGGGACGATGTCCAAGCTCAAAATTGGTATTCCTGTGGCATTAAATTTAAATCACGCTGGACCATTTTCTTCCTTGATAGATGTCACTGCACTAAAAAGAAAGAAACATGCGTAATCTGTAAAAGCTTTATAATAGTCATTAAAAAACAAATTGGATAAAGTGATTATGAGTAATATATCAAATAGAATGGTATTAAGAAACTGTTTTAATTCATAAAGGAAACTGAATGTTGCCCAAAGATAAAGACAAAAGAGGAAATATGGTAAGCCTATAAACATTTGAAATTGTTCAAATTTAATTTTTAAAAAATTAAATCTTTAAATTCTAATAAAAATTGGAAGTAATATCCAATTTGCTCATTTGGTAAGAGGAGCCTTTTTACACATTATTCATAGGTTAGTGCATGGGTACAACCCCTCTGGAAAGAAGCATGGTCATAAATATGTCTTAAAATTTGTCGTGCCTTTTACCCTCCCAAAGTAACATTTGGAAATTATGCCTGCAGTTAATCTCAAATGTAGACAGATATTTATGTAGAAGATATTGCAAAGTTTTAGTCAGAGCCTACCTAACTGATCAGCATGGGGGAAATAGTTAATTATAGCATATGATAAATAATCTGCAGACCTTAAAAACACTATTTTTTCTGATGACATACATTCTTATAGTGTTAAATGAAAAAAAGCAGTTTTAAAAATGGAATATGCAATATGAACAACTCAGAATAAAGACTGAAGGGAGTATGTGTATTCAGTTGTTCTTGAAAGAGTGGGTTGTGACTAATTTATGAAAGTTGCTCATAGTTTTATGGTTAAGTTGATCCTTTAAACCAGACGTGGTGGTGCACGCTTGCAATCCCAGAACTCCAGAGGCTGAGACAGGAAGATCACCTTGAGTTCAAGGTGAGCCTGGGCTACCTAGGGAGACCCTGCCCCATCCCCATGACTTCATTGCCTTTTTAAAAAAGTATTTTAAACTCTTAAGCATTTCTTTGGCTTGGAAGTGGAGACAAAAGGGTTTAAGCTTTGAAAAGAAGAAAGCAAAAAGTAATTGTCAGTGTCTTAAAACTACAGCTTTGTATTCTAAGAAGAATCCTCAGAAGTTAGGATGTGAAATCAGTTTTAGGGGATAATGTGCTTGCCCTGAAATTAATGGTTTCTTTTAATGCCGTGGTACTTTTTGTTCATTGATTTAAAAGATGTTTACTGTTATGTTTTTTGACGAACAAATCCGTAAATGTGCGTTTTTATCTTTGTAGTGTGTGCAGAAGCTTACAACCCTGATGAAGAGGAAGATGATGCAGAGTCCAGGGTACGTAGCTGGCAGAATGAGTCAGACTGAAAGTGACACTTGTGTTTATACGGAAAATAAAACTGTACAAGGTGTTAACGGGCATGCAGCTTAATAGGATACAATGGAATTATTTTGATTGTTTCTTTTCCTAGTGTTTTCTGTGATCACCTACTTCTACTTAAAATTCTGTAGAATTATTTTTACCCAAAAAATGCATGTCTTTGGATAAAAGGAAAGAACAATATATTGCTCACTGCACTTGTAGTGTTTTTGTTTGTTTGTTTGTTTTTGCAAAATATATCCTGGTGATAAAAAATGTTTTTAGCCATGTTTCTCATAGTACTAATGTTATTTTTCTTAGAAAGTATAAAAAAAAACTAGGAAAGACCATTTGCTCCTATTAACAGATAACAATAAAAGCTTACTTTGAAGCAAGCAAGTCACAGTGGGATTACATCTACGGTGTCAGTATAGCAGTCGCTGCCTTAAAAATCTCTGGGTCTCAATAATTTTCTCGGTAGCTGCTTCCTTGCAGGCCCTAATGTTTTTGCAAGAATCGGACTGATGTGGTTTGATGCAGTGTTTAAGCTGTGTCCTTCAGCTTGGTTCTCCTATTTAGTCACTGAGAAGTAAACTAAGAGATTACTGTGCCTGGAAATGGAAAATACTAATTTACTTTTTTTTGTGTGTGCATACTTTGCAGAAGTCCCCATGTCTCTTTGGCCCTACAAGTATAAACAGAAACCTATTTCTCAAGCTCTGAAAATTACTTCTGTAAGATGGAGTTTTAGCACAGAAAAGCAGGCTGTAGTTCCCCTAAGTCATTTCATCAAGAAGCTCTGTGAAATATACATAAAATCCAGGGGTTGAGAGATGGGAAAGGAGTGTCCTGAAGTCTCACTGTAGCATGAGGCCCAGCACCAGGGATGTTCCCACTCCCAGAATTTAAGTTATTTTGATGAAGTCCACAGATCCGACTGGAAATTAGGTCGCTTTAGGATCAAGATCAGATACTAATCTGATGTGCTGTTACCACTTTGTATGCACAGTTTGACCCTGCCTACCATGTACCTTATTTATGTGTCTGGCAGAAACAGGAACAGTGACATTTGAAAACTGTATCCATTCTTGTTTTTGGACAAATGGTTTTTTTGTTTTGTTTTGTTTTTGAAAAGGTCTTGCTTTGCAATTCAGGATGGCCTTCAACTCACTGTGTAGCCCAGATAGGCCTCCTGAACTCCTTCCTGGCAGTCCTCCTGACTCAGCCTCCCTAGTGGTAGGATTACAGGCATGTGCCACCACACCTGGATCTATGGACAAATGTACACAATAAAATTTAGCAGCTTTGAAGTTTTGAGTTTTGAAGAAGTGGTGTAAATTAGTAAAAAAGTCTAAATCAAAGAGTTTACAGTACACTTTGGAAACAAGATGCAGTATCTCATTGAGACAAAGATTGTGAGACCTTGAGAGGGATTTTAGTCACCATGGAATGCATGAGATAGGAGAAGTGTTGTGGCTGGTTTACGCGAACTCACTGGTTTTATTGGGGAGATTATTCTGGTTAAGGTTTGTTTTCCAAGCTGGGGATCTAGCTCAGTGATTCCACTGCCTGCCTTGCAAGCACAAGGTCCCAAGCTCGATCCCTGGTACAAAAAAAAAAAAAAAGATTTATTTGCCAGGCTGGGCATGGTAGCACATACCAGTAATCCCAGGCCTTGAGGAGGCTGGAGGATCACAGGCTGGAGCGCAGCCTGGGGAACTTAGTGATTTAACAAGACTCTGTCTCACACACAAAAAAAGAAGGATCTGGGGCATAGTTCAATACAGAGGCCCTAGGTTCAATCCCCAGTAGTAGGGGGGAAAATTATTTTTTTAGTTGCCTATGTAAGAGGAGCTAATCACATTGAAATAAACATAAAAAATATTCGGAAATTCAGCTCAGTGGTTCCGCCGCCTGCCTTGCTAGCACAAGGACCTGAGTTTGATCCCTGGTACCAAAAAAATTAAAAATAAATAAAAATATAAAAAAGAAACTGCTGGGGAAAACTTACTGGACAGATGTTTAGAGATCTTACTGCTCCCAGAAAATGTTCAGAAGGAGCCAGCCCACTTCTGGGCCATTTCAGTGGCATGGGTGGAGGACTGGAGTGCGGTGTCTGGAAGGCCCTCAGCCTCCGTGCCTCCTTGTTACCGTGTCCTTCAGTTCACACTGCACTGCATGGGGTCAGGTCCCTACCTCCAGACTGGGCTCTGCAGGGCCACTTCCCTAGGGAAGGGCATGCAGTTCCAAGAGGAGGACGAGGTTTTCTGGGGTGGACATCACCCCGAGACTTCTCTCTGTATGACATGCTAAGATTTTTTTGGTAACTAACGTATGAATTATGTCAATGATTATGATAAAGTACTTAAGTAGTATTCTAGGGGAGTATTTTCTCCCCTAGACAGATTACTGAAAACTATGCTCCCCCCGCTTTAGAAACTGTAAGGCAGCCGAGCATGGTGGTGCATGCCTGTAATCCCAGCACTCAGGAGGCTGAGGCAGGAGGATCACTGTGAGTTCAAGACCAGCCTGGGCTACATAGTGAGTTCCAGGTCAGTCTCAACTATATAGTGAGAACCTGTCTCAAAAAACCAAAAAAGAAAAAGAAAAAGAAAAAGTAAAAGAAACTGTAAGGCAAACTGAACCATATCCCTTGGGAGTAGTTACTACATGTTTCACAATTAGCCCTTGACAAACACTGGCAAATGTCCACAGGAAGCTGTATTCTGTATTTTGATAGAGTAACACTGTTGATGTTTTGTATTATTTCTGGGGCTCTGTGAATCACCTATACCTTACATTTCTAGTATTAATAGGTATTTGTCCTCTGATATCAATTCAAAGAAAATGTAAATGGAAGCAAAGTGAGCCCTGCCCTCTGCCAGCTGAGAGGCTGGTGGCAGATGGAGACATCGAGTGCGTAAATGGATGCACACTTGATGTGAAGTGAGCAGGGTAACTGTGGGAATTCAAATGCCGCAGTCCTCTGGCCTCTGCCATGAGCCGGACGTCAGGGAGAGTCTCGAAGAAGTCTGCACCCTTTCTCCTGGCCTCACTGTCAGGCGGAAGAGGAGGAGGAGTGTGTGGGTCTGAGTCCAGGCAGAGGCAAGGGCCTGGCTGGGGCCAAGCCAAGAAGACAGGAATGGGGATTTTCCTCCCCGGTGCAGGGAGGGAGCCCGCTGAGGGTTGCAGCTGGAGAGAGGGATGTTCTGACTGAAATTTTGCAGGATGACTTTCAGCTCCTGGAGAATGGCTTGGACAAATAAGAAAATACCTCGTACAAACTGTTGTTGGGTAACAGGATGCAGTGTTCTTTAGAGAACATGCCTGAGTAAACCTAATTTATTAATTAGCTTTCTAATTATTTTTATTGAAAGGCAGCAGAGATTTAGAGTGAGTTGGCAGGCTTTTTCTGCAGTTTTTTATTTTAACTGAAAATCCACTATTTTTGGAGTGAATATTGTAGGCTGCGGGGGGTCACAAGGTCTCTTGCAGTTGCTCAGCTCTGCTGCAGTAGTTTGAAAGCAGGCAGGAACGAAATGAGCACGTCGGCATGCCACTGCAACTTTATTTCTGGGTACTAGGATTTGTATTTCATAAAATTTCCATGCATCAGGAAACACTTTTTTAAAAAAGTGATTCGAAAGGGTGAAACTATTCTCAGCCCAGAGGCCTTACAAACGCGAGTTTGCCTGAGGTGTAGTTTTGCTGATCCCTGGTTCAGAGCACAGCCTGCAGCCCTGCCCACTGGGAAGTCACTTGGGAGGGCAGTTTCCTTACCTCTCAGTTGGGACCTGCTTCCTGGGGTTGTGCTAGGATGAAATGATGTAGGATCGGTAAGCACTCACCACTTAGTAAATGCCATGTGAGTGCTTAACAAACAAGGTTTAATCTTGAAACCAGAAATAAAATTTAATACAAATTAAATTGGCCTCTAGGATAAGAGAAATCATACTTTAGGTATTATTAAAGCCAAGGGAATCCAGAAACAGATCCCTTATATAGGATGCGCAAAGCCCACTGGGGGAAGATTGTCTTTAGAGGTGGAAGAACAGCGTCACAATGCAGGGTGGGGTCTCACTGGGAGGGAGGGAGTGGGTGACACCAGGGGCTGGGTCCTGGGAAGCTGGGACAGGGAGCAGCGTCAGTAGCGTCAGTAGCAGCAGAGGCCCGACTGAGAACCAGAGAGCTTGGAAGTACTGATTGATAAGAACAGAAGCAGCAGGAAAGAGAAGAAAGGAAAAGGCTGGGCTTCTGTGTGAGGGCTTGATGGGGAAGCCAGGGGAGGAGAGGCAGGAAGACTGGCTGACGGAGCGAAGTCTGGGTGGGTGGTGTTTCCCTGCCTTCACCCAAGGGTCATGCTCATCAGCAGGCAGACGTGTACTCCTGCTTCAGTTCTGGACTCCGGATGGATTTTGTGAAGTGAGAAGTAACAGGTTTTGTTTTTAATTTATTACATTAGCTTTTCTTTTTTCAAAATAGGAAAAAGGGAGTTTGTGTTGGTATGATTTAAAGTCCAAATTTTAAAAGTTGTCATGTGCAGCAGTGGGAAGGCTGCTTTCTGTGTTCACCTGTCATCTTAGACTAATTTGAGGTGACAGTAAACAAAGGCTTCCTTATAGACACAATACAGTGACTTCTGTTGCTAATCTTTCATGTCATCTAAAATAATACGCAGGGATAGTTTGCATGTACTTGTAAGTTTCCTCAGTTCTTTTCCAGCTCATGATTTTCATTCATCTTTAGCCATCTAATGTGCTGGTTTAAATTTACCCTTTTGTGTGTTTTGTTTCTGGTACTAGAAATTGAACCCAGGGCTTCACACATGCTAGGCCAGTACTGTTCCCCCCGAATTACATCCCCCGCCACCCTGTGAATTTTGATACATTTTGAGGTACAGACTCACTGCTGCTTGATTCTAGCTGGCGGAACCGGCTGACTGAAGAGGCGAGGATCCTACTCATCAGCTGTCACGGTCACTCTAAGTGAACCTTGGAATAAGAAGGTGGTGTATAGGTGTCCAGGAAACCACTTGCATGCCTGCTTTCAGGACTGTCCCTTCCCTGACTCATTTCATACTTTAAAACTACCAGTATTTGCAACAGATTGGGCCTTTGGGGGCCTGGATATTGCTCGGGAATAGAGTGCTTCCTCAGTACAGTCAAGGCACTGGGTTCAGTCCTCAGCGTCACACTCAAACAATGGACCTTGGTTCAGTGAGCCTTCTGCTGGGCAAAAGGGACTCTTTTAGAGGACACTCTTCCATCTTCACCCTGCTGGAATAAAAGTAGTGAGGCTATAGGAATGTAATGTGCCCGTTTCTCTACATTTAAGAATTTACTTGCTTCTGGAGACTATCAAGTTCCAAAGGAAAGAGCTGCATTCTGAAAGAGTGTTAAAAGTGGTAAAAACAGAATAAAGACAGTCTCTAAATTTTCATTGTAGTGATTGTCTTCTTGTCCTTGTCCCTACTGGAGTCTCTCTAGCCAACCATACACCTTTGCAGAATGAACTTGCAAACCTGGGGGACACTCCTGGAAAGCATCCAGCTGCTACCTGGATGGATGTGTAGCACTCCCTTACATTACCTTCTCCTACTCAGTGGTTGCTTACTGATGGTTGGTTACTCATTATCTAGAGTGAATCTTTGTGCTGACTGAAAGTTAACTTGAGTACCAACAATACTTTCCAGCATGCCTGTTGATTTCTGTTAAATTTTGATGGTGCTAACAACTTCCTCTGTTTTTCTATTTTTTAATTTGATGTCCTTTATAGATTATACATCCAAAAACCGATGATCAAAGAAACAGATTGCAAGAAGCTTGCAAAGACATCCTGCTGTTTAAGAACCTGGATCCGGTAAGAGAAATCTTATAATACAAATGGATTTTATAGGCAGCCAGAGCCAGGAGTAAGCGAGCCTGTGCTGAGTGGAGAAGTTGTGCTGTTGTCCCTCACTTGGTACACAGCCCTGAGAAGTGGTCAAAAGAGGACTGAGTCCTGCCTCCTTCAGGCATCCAGCAGGCATTTGCAGTATTATTAGGTTCCTGAAGGAGCACTTCTCCCAGAACTACTCATTATATTTGACTTTTTATTTTAATCCCCTTTGGTACCAGGGATTGAACTCAGGATCTTGTACTTGTGCGAGGCAGGCACAGTTCCACTGAGCTAAATCCCTGGCCCTATTTGACTTTTTAATAAAATTCAGTGTTACATTTTTAAAGTAACATTTTACATGGCTTCTTTAAGGTGGGAGGATATTTTGCTGAGGGATAGTTTTAGGAGTTTCTGGAATACCTATTCTCAGTGTCAGTAAGAGTACTCTTCAGATATTGCTATATACTCTTGGCCTCAGTGTTCTGTTTCTTTTATCACAGATTTGCATATTTTTACAGTGTAGTTATTTAGGGAAGAAGTATATAGTCATTTTGGAAAGAACTGCATGTTTCAAATGTGAAAGTCGAGTTGACTTTTATAATGTGCTCAAACTTTGGGGGAGGCAGGTCAAACTCCACATCTTCTCATTTCAGATTGATGCCTTAGAAGGGAGAGCTTTAAGTCCATCCCCACTTTGTTTTTGGGGATGCAGTCTTCTTTCAAAGGGCATATTTTGAACGATTAACCCCTCTTCTGTAGTAGGTCATGTTTGCACCCTGAAACAGTTTTAAATCCCTGGTGCTCCATAAATGTGGACTCCATGTTGTGACTTGGCTGACCTGGCTTTTAGGCCTGCACATTAGAAGCTGGTGTATCCATCTCTGAGTCCAGGTTGTTCTCTCTGATAGAACAGAGCTGAACTGACCATGTCAAAGATGCATCAGTCACTCCCTGGATTCATTTCTGGAAGGCAGGAACTACATATTTTCCATCCTCGTCTTACTTTTTAGGTAGTACACACCAGCCAAGTCTTCCTGTCTGCACTAAGGTCTCACAAAGAAGACATGGAACTAAACCAGAATGCTTTCAGTTATTCTTTGATACTTAAGTATACATATTTAATAATGAGTGATTTTTTTGGATAGATTTGGTATTTGAAATGCTGTCTAACTCAGGTCTTATTAGAAGTAGCAGGGAACCTGTGAACATAGTTACACGCTCCCAGAAAGAGCTCCCCTTTCAGAGTGGCACTGATACATCTTTATCCTTCCAAGTTTATTCACTCAGTCCATTCACCCGAATTTTCTGAGACCCACCACTGAAAGTGAGTGCTAAGGAAACAGGGACCTGGTTCAATGCCCAGAGTTGACCTGGATGCTCTCTGAGGCCAGCACCAATTAAGTAACGTTTTACTTATTACATGTTACTCTATCTCTTTTACTCCAGATGCACACATCAGATAGTTCTAAAATCAGTCCTTCATTTTATGCTCAGGGATGGGATTCCATTAGGGATTCTCTCTCTTTGGACTAGGACTTTCCATGGGACAGTTTCGGAGGACCCCAAAACCAGTGCCTGTCAGGTTTTAATGAGTTCATATATGATTGAGGGTCTTGTGAAAATGTAGATGCTGACTCAGTCGGTCTGGAGTGTGGCCTGAGAGTCTGCGTTCGCACAAGATCCCAGGTACCAGTAGTGTGCGGGCCTTCAACACACTCTGAACACTCAGGATTTGAGCTACATGTGAAAATGATTGCGTTCAGTATCTTAGTGCTGCCATGTGTTATTTTGTTTGTCTGCTTTTCTATTCATTAAACCAGTATTTTAGTGCTCAAGCAGTGACTAAGCAATGATGCTCTGGTTTATGTGTGCTAAGGATAAAAAGGCATGAATGAAATAGTTGCTAGTTATACTTTCCTGGGATGTTGCTTGTTCTAGCCTCTAAATTAAATTGTTTTTCTTTGCCATCTGAACCTTAACTCTTTAAAAGCATTGTAAAATTATGCTTGCATTTAAAACTTTAAAAATCTTTTGCTAGAATAGTTTTGAAAGGTGCTTTAATTAAAATGATTATTTTTATAAATGTACGATTGTTTTAGTCTTTCTTCACTGCTCTCCTAAAGGTTTTCAATATATATTTTAAAATCTAGTTTATTGGGGAAGCAAAAGCCCAAACTGCAAATTGTTATTACTGAATGTTTGTAAGGAGAAGCAAACATGCTGACATAATTGTTTCTGAAAGATTATTTTTTGAATTTGAACTTAAACCAGATTGATTTATTTCCCTACTATCTCAAATCCTTTCAGAGATGATGCAGAGTATATTTAAAAATATACATTTATTTTACTTAACAAATTACTACCTGGAGAAAGAAATTTAGCCGCACACATAGCAGAATGAAAGTTTTAAGTTTAGCTCATATATTGGGCAGCCTTTAATTTTTATGATATAACATCATTTGCAGTAGCCCAAATGCATTTTGGTTGAATTACACACTCAGCACATGATCCACTTATCATGTAGCTCCTGTCCAGTAAGTGTTTGACAGCTCCCTTTGTTCCAAGGCTTGGATAAGGTATTGGTGGTCACAGTGATGTTGAGACACGGTTCTTGTCCTCCTGGAACCCATAATTTGATGAGGCCTACAAACACGTGTGTTCATAGACAGCATGCTGATGATAGATGTTGTCGTGTGGTCAGGGTGCTGGGAGAGGATGTGTTGTCTCTTAGACTGCCCTGACAGTTCATAATGCTGGAGGGGCCACTGAGTTTTACCTCAGAAAACAAAAAGGAAGTCATCAGTTGACAAAAGCATAGAATGTTACCATTAGAGCCTACAGTGGACACTGTCTAGTTACGGCAGCTAAGATGTGAGTGCCACGTCTTAAAGGACCTTTCTTGAGTGTCCAGCAGCAGTGAGCACAACTGAAGAGTTTTGAATAGAGGCTACAACAGTCATGTATCCCTGAGTTCCCTTTGGTGGTGATGCCAAGGGTGGAATTAAAGGGGGCAGAGAGGTTGGGAACATCGGCAAGAACAAAGCATGATGAAGCCGTGCCGCCATCCAAGAGGAGAAATGGGCTCAAGTAGGCAGAAGTGAAAAAAGATGGACAGAAAGGAAAATCAGGGTTGGCAGAGCTTGGTACTTGGTGTTTCAATTAACTGGGCCTGAAGGAAAGCACTAGGATGACTGCCTGGGTTTAGCTAGAATGCCTGTGAAGGCAGGGCCTTTTTGGAAGAGGGGAACTTGAAGGAGAAGAAATAGTATGGTAAGTCCTGATTAGCAAGAAGAATGAGCTTGGCTCTGTGTCCCCCATCTCATCTGAATTACTTGAAGTCACTGTTTAGCCTGAAAACCTGTACTTCGTAGACCTCAGAACATTTTTCCCCCAATAGTGCTGTATATTCATATGTGGAACCATAGCAGTTATAATTGTTAAACTCTTTGAAGATATTCTTTTCATGAATATTTTAATGCTTGACTCAGTAGGCCACTTTCCTTCTGAAATATTTCTAATTTGAGGCTAACTGAAATAATTTTCCTGTGCTATATGATAGGCGCTTTCATTAATGCAGAGTCAGTTGTTATTCCTGAAGTGACTCAGAGCTCTTTACTAAGCTCGGTCTTGAATTTGCATTCTGTAAGGGAACTCATGTGGATTTCCTCCAGTGGTTGTCAGTCATCTTGATAAGCCTTTGAATATTAAATATTTCCTAAGTTCTTTTATTCTGTGCATAATTATGGGTAAATCACATTTTGATTGATTAGAAGGACACCTGTCACATAGAGAAGTTTTAAAAGATTATTTTTCTGTATTTTATCAAGAATTTTACTTTTTCAAATATCCATGTATGCATTCTTCAGCTTTATAATTTGGGAACTGTGTTACTTAATTAAAATGCAGATAATTCCAATATAACAAAATATTTAGTACAGAAATTTAATTTATCCTTTTTCCCCCCATTTGACATTTAGAGTTAGAACTAATCAATAAGGCTGATGTTCCTCCTGCCCACCCCAGAGTCAAAATAGAAATAGCAAGTGAAACAAAGTATTAGTAAACCATTTAATCAACCTTCAGAATTTTGATAGGTGACCATATGTTGCCTGAGTGGATGAAATCATTTGGGTAAAAGGATCCCCATGGGGCCAATTAACACCACATCAAGCCTGTTTCACTGCCACACTGACTCACCCTTAGCCTGGCTGCTGGCCCACAAGTAGGTGCCAGAGCTCTCACAGAAACCCAAGGAAGGGATAAAAACCATGCCCTGCAAACATATCTCTATCGCTTTCACAGGTTTTTCTTAGCCCACATGAAGATGCAAAGTTATATTCTCTGTCTGCTTTGTTTTTAAGTTAAGACGCTATAATCAACAGACCTGAAATTTACAAAATTCACAATGAACAAAAGATAGCTCCACCTGTCTCCCAGCAACCCTTGTTCTCAGTTCTAGGCAAGTTCTTTCAGTACGATAATGGGTATTTTCCGGGGTCATGTAATGCATATACAAATATATTCTTTTTAAAAAATCTAGTGGCAGCAAAATCTCTAGTGTTTGCCCTGTTATTTTTTTCTACTTAGTAACATATCAGATTGCAGAGAGCTATGTGGACATAGGTTACTTACTGGGATATGTCCCTGCCAGTAGAGAGTCCCTGTTGTTTTTAAAAATTATTTTCATGAGTGTTAATTGATTTATAAAAGTTTAAAGTGGTAGCTTTTATGTATTACAGAGCTAAACTATACATTTTGTTGTCATCCCACTGTGTTAAAATAGGATCCATGACAGAGAGGCTCCAGAAAACCAAACCATATTGAACAAGAACAAAATTTGCAGGCCTCACATTTCACAATTTCAAAACTTACTACAAAGCTCCCGTAATAAAGTAGTAGTAGTGGCATCGAGATACACATGTAGAACACTAGCATGAAACTGAGAGTTCAGAAATAAACTGATGGATTTATGACCAAATGCTTTTCAACAAGAGTGTGACACCTGTCCACCAAGGAAATAATAATCTCTTTAACAGATGGTCCTGGGACAACTGTATATCCACACAAAAGGAGGAAGTTGGACCCCTGTGCATGACATATACAAAAATTAACCAAAAATGGATCAAAGACCTACCGTACAAGAGCTAACGCTATAAAACTCTTAGAAGAAAGCATAGCAGTCTCATGACCTTGAATTCCTCAGTACCAAAAGCAAGACAAGAGAAATTGAACTTTATAAAAATGAGAAATTTTTAGATAGCATTGAAAAGACAGTCTACAAAATGGAAGACAGTGTTTATAATCATACATCTGATAAGAATCCAGAGCTGAAAAGTATGTAAATAACACAACACAACATCAAAAAATACAAAATCCAATTTTTAAATGGGTAAAATACTTTCTCCTATTCAAGTGGCCAACAAGCACATAGTCGTGAGGAAAATGCAGGCCTCAGCATGGTTAGTCATGAGGAAAATGCAGGTCAAAACCGCAGTGAAATATTACTTCAACCCCACTAGGATAGCTATCATTTAAGGGGGTGCAGATGGTGAGAATGTGAAGTAATAACTGCACATTTGCTAGTGAGAAAGTAGTGTGGTTCAGCTGCTGAGGAAAACTGCTTGATGAAAATTAAATATAAGGCTGGGCATGGTGGTGCATGCCTCGAACCCCCTGTTTTCGGGAGGCTGAGGCAGGAGGCTTACAAGTTCAAGCCTGGACTACATAGTGAGACTCGTCTTTGAAAAAAAGAGTTAAATGTAGAGATATCATATTTTCCAATAATCCTACTCATGGATGTACACTCAAAAGAATTGGGAATACTCAAATACTTACAGTGCTTATAGCAGTACTATTCACAATAACCAGAAGAGAGAAACAACCAGTGTGTGTTGACAAAATGGATAAACAGATTGTAGTATTTACAAACAATGGAATATTATTGGTCTGAAAAAAAATTGTGTCATATGCCCCACAGTGGAGATGAACTTTGAAAACATTACCCTAAGTGAAATAAACCAGACACAAAAGGCCACATACTTTATAATTGCTATATTGAAAGATCCAGAGTAGATAATCTGTCAAGAAAGAAAACAGAAGTGGTTTCTAGGATTAAGAGTACATAAGAATGGCAAGTGGCTGCTTAACGGTTTTCCTTTGGAGTGATGAAACTGTTTTGGAAATACACAAGGGGGCAGTTACACAGCGTGTGGCCACTGCGTTGTTCACTTTTTAAATTATGAGTTTTATAGTATGTGCGTTTTATGTCAGTTACAAAATTGTAGTTCCCTCTCACCACTCCTTTTCAACCTCATACTGGAAGCCCCTAGCTAATGCACTAAGATAAGGAAAGGAAATAAAAGCTGTACTGATTGAGAAAGAAGAAGTACAACTGTCTTTGTTCATAGATGATATGATTATATAAGCAGCAGACCTGTAAAATCACCAAAAAAAACTCCCCAAACTAAAAAAGTGATTACAGCAAGGTTGTAGTATATAATATTAATATATAAAAGCCAATCACTTTTCAACACAGCAAAAAGGAACAAATAGAATTTTAAATTAAAATCAGTACCCTTTATCATCACTAAAAGTGAAATACTTAAATATACGTCTAACAAAATATGTACAAGAGCTATCTGAGGAAAATGACAAAACTCAAACAGAACTAAATAAAATGAAGAGAGAGTCCCATTGGAAGACTCAGTATTGTCAAGATATAAGTTCTTACCAATTCGATCTGTAGATTCAATCCCAATAAAAGCCCCAGTACATTATTTTGTAGATATTGACAAACTGATTCTGTGGTTTGTATCCAGAATAGATAAATCTGGAGAGGTGAAAGACAGAATAGCCAACATAACCTTGAAGGACAAAAATCAGAATTGATACCAGTTTCAAGACTTAGTATAAAGTAATGGTAATCAAGACAATGTGATACTGGCAAAAGAATGATAAATTGATCACTGGAACAGAATTGAGAGCCCAGAAACAGCTTTACATCAATGAACTGATCTTTTACAAAGGAGCCAAAGCAAGACAATGTAGTAAAAATGGTCTTTTCAGCAAGTGGTACTGGGACAACTGGACATCACCTGCCAAAAACAGGAATCTAGACCCTGACTTCATACCCCTCAAAAAAAATTTTAACTCAAAATGGATCACAATCTTAAATGTATAAAACTCCTTGAAGCTAATGCAGGGGAAAGTCTAGGTTTTCTAGGAATGGTGATAGCTTTTTGTTTAGATATTCCACCAAAGGCACAATATATAAAAGTGTGAGAATTGATAAGCTGGGCTTCATTAAAATTAAAAAGTTTGGGGGTCAGGGATTTAGCTCAGTGGTTCTGCCGCCTGCCTTGCAAGCACAAGGTCCCAAGTCCAATCTCCGGTACTGAAAAACAAAAAAAAATTCTGGGCTGGAGATTTAGCTCTGGCACTGCACCTTCCTAGCATCCCCAAGGCCCTGAGTTTGATTCCTGGTACAGAAAAAAAATTTTAAAATTTCTGTGCTGCAAAAGGCACTGTGAACAGGATGAAAAGACAAATCACAGACTGGAAGATGACATTCCTAAGACACATCTGATAAGGATTGTTACCCCAAATACCCCTAAAACTTAACAGTAAGCAAATGACCTGATTTAAAAATGGACCAAAGACCTTAACAGACACCTCACCAAAGAAGAAGCACAGATAAAAGGAAGCATACAAAAAGATGCCCTACATCACGTGGCATCAGGAAAATGCAAAGTAATGAGATGCCACCACACACCTGTCAGAATGGCCAAAATCCAAAACACGGAACCGCCACATCGGTGAAGATGTGGAGTCACAGAACTTCGTTCATTGCTGGTGGGAATACAGCCTCAGTAGAAGGTTTGGCAGTTTCCTACGGAGCTAACCATCTTTGTACCCACGTGCTCCAGCAGTCATGCTCCTTGGTTTTTACTGAAAGGGGTTGAAAACTTAGTGCAAAAACCTACATACAGATGTCTATAGCAGCTTTATTCATAATTGATAAAACTTGAAAGTGGCCAAGATACCCTTTAGGAGGTGAGTGGACAAATAAGCCGTGGTACATGCAGGCAGTGGAATGTTACTCTGCACTGAGCATCAAGTCATGAAAAGATAGAGAGGAACTCTATATGCCTGTTACTGAGTGAAAGAGGCCAATCTGCAAAGGCCTGTATAGTGTATGATTCAAGTTACATGACATTCTGGAAAGGGCAAAACAGCTCGGTGGTCACTAAGAGTTACAGAGGAAGCAAGGACTTTTAGGGCAGTGAAACTACTCTGTGTGATTCTGTAGTAGTGGATATGTGTTATTTTCCATTAGTCCAGACTGAGAACGCACCACACCAGGAGGGAGGCTTAGTGTAAATGGAGACCCGCTGATAGTGGTAGGTCAGTGCATCGCCAGAGTATCCCAGATGCACCCCTCGGGTGGGGAGGTTGATGGGCGCTGGTGTGTGGACTGGGGCCGGGAGCACGCCAGAATCTCTGTGTTCCTCTCCGTTCCGCCGTGAACCTAAAACTGCTCTACAGAGTCTTCTAATGAAACTTACATGTGTAATCTGAATATATTGGTCTGGAGGCCAAACCAAGAGGCTGGGAAGGAGCTGGTGGAGACATTAGCTGGAGTGCAGCATTAAAACCTGCCTTGGAATGACACGTCTGGCAGGGACGGGCTGCTCTGCAGACAGGAGCTCCCTGTCACCGCAGGAACGTTCAGGTGCAGACTTCCACTCAACATGCTGAAGAAAGGGCTTGGGGTTCTTCAGCTGTGTTCTCAGCACCCAGAGATTTTTGCATAGAAGCTTTGGGGACTGAGCCTGAACAGTTGATTTTAATTTCATCTGGAAAGTATGTTTTTGCCAGTAAATATTAAAATTAATGGAAATCAGTATATGAAAAGAAAAAAGAAAGCATGTTCTAGGGCCGGGGATTTAGCTCAGTGGCACTGTGTCTGCCTCACAAATGCAAGGTCATGAGTTCAATCCACTGTACCAAAAAATAACAAAAAAGAATGCATGTTCTGGGTAAACATAAAGTTTATATCTTGTCTTTTTAAAAAATAGGAGCAGATGTCTCAAGTATTAGATGCCATGTTTGAAAAATTGGTTAAAGAAGGGGAACATGTTATTGATCAAGGAGATGACGGTGACAACTTTTATGTGATCGATAGGTAAGTTCTGCCCAAACTCACTACCGATGTGTAAATACCTTTTGTGTAAAATCTCAGTTGTTATTACGACAGCTGGAAAGTTACTGTATGATAGTTGCTATTTCCTCTTATTACTTGCTACATAATTGGTAATGTAAACTTGCAGGGAATACATTATGAAAAGAGGGCCAATTTATAAAGAAATTGATGAGTTTTGGTTAATCTGTAAATCCCAGTCATTAATTTGAGCATCCTTATTTGCTAAATTGATGGAAAAGAGTGTGTAGCAGTATGTAGCACATACCTATTAACAGAATAGAACTAAAATTTTACAAGGCTAGGATATTAGAGAAGGACTTAGTCTGTGTTATTGTGTTTGTAGCAAGCTCTTTTTATTACCTATAACATAAGGATGCTCATGATTTAAAAAGTTCAGACATTTCAAGGGGTAGAGGGTAAAATGACCAGTCTTTCCTTTTTGCTGCATCAGCCTCACCCAGGCAATAGTGAGTCGTTTGTGTCTTTCACATTGTTTGTGCATTATTACATTTGTCTCTTAAAAATGCTTAAGAGAGAAACTATTTTATTTGCTGTTGAAAATCTAATTTCAGACAGCTTCATTTGTGTTTACTTCATCAAAGAACAGTGTGCTTTGTTTGCATGGTGGGTAAAGGATGACTACCACAGGGCTGCAGTCTGCATTGTTTGTTTCTTCCCTGTGTGAAGTGACGCGGAGGGGTCGTTGTGTTGTGGCGGGGTGTCCCTGAGCTCTGCAAGGGAAGCTCTGCAAGGCTGCCCTTGCTTCTGGTGGGGTGTGAGAGGCCTTGCTGATCCACTCCTCTCCCGGGCCCAGCCTCGTTTCCTGCCGCGGCTCTGTGGTGTCTCACACATCGGTCGTGCGTGCTCCGTGGATGACTCCTCCACACCTCATCGCGCCGATGCCTAGTAACCTCCTCCCAAGGCCCTCGCCAGGATTATGAAGTAGAACAAAACCAGTCATCCCATATGTAAATCAGTCATGATTTTGGTATTATTAATAGCTTTTGTCAGTGAAACAACTTAGAAATTCAGTCAGCTATGATTAGTTGTAGGGGACTGGGAGAACTCCAAATACAGTATGGTATTCATCTTTTTTAGTAGGTATTTTTTACTCTCAAAACTGCCTTATTTTTTAATGTTCACCCACTGACAGGTGAAACTTTCAGGCATATGGAAGCGAGAGGGCTTGATTCGGGTCACCCAGCAGCTCAGGGTGGCACAGCCCTCATCTGCCTGTCCACCGCCTCCCTTCCAGACCTTTCCTGGGGTTTGCACTGCTGAGGCCTCGCATTAGCAGGGACAAAATCTGAGTGAAAATTAGCCCACGGTATTCTAGCAAACCTGATGCTATTTCAACTGGAAAGCTCATACGTTTTGCTGTATATTTGATCCTGTACATATGTAAATGTCAAGGACAGTTTCAGTGCAGGAGTATAGTTGGTGCAAGTGGAAGAGTTTTTTTCAAGTTGTACTTGAAAAATAATTGATTCCTGGAACAAATTCTAGAACGTATCTTTGAAATAGTCATTTTGTTCTTGAACTATATTAAAGACCTAATTATTGTATTTTCTTCCTTTCTCATTAATATCTTTTATCTGTTACCTTATATTTCTGTTCTTACTATTTAGTTATCATTTGTAATCCTTTCCTAATCCTAAGTCAATGCCTTTCTTGCCACTGCCCCTCTTTTTCGTTTTTGCTCGGGTTTAGCCAGCAGAGTGAGGCGCTTTCCTTTGTGTTTTCTCAGATGCCTCAGCAAGGTTGTAGCCCTGTTCCCTCTGGCAAAGTGTAGTGCATGAAGGGACAGCCCCGCTACCCAGAGAAGAGTTTGTAGACTGTGGACAAGCGAATGATGTCTTGTTTGCTTAGAAAAAGAACCCCAATTAAGAGACAGGCACAGAAAAACTATAAAAGGATGAGTGAGGATCCTATAGTTAGTCTGGATTTCTGTTACTTTTTGAACTCTAGATTTTGGGTTGACCTCAAGATTGTATAAAGAGCCAGAGAGTAAATATTTGAGGCTTTGTGGACTAATATGATTTCTGTTGCAGCGATTCAGCCCTGACAGTATGAGCAAAACCAGTCACGTAATGCATGAAGTAACAATTCTGTCTGTATTCCAATAAAAGTTCATTTAAAACAGAAGGTAGCCAATCTTTGGGCTGACCACTGCTGTCAATTATAATGGCTCCTAGTGAGTCCTGTGGAATAGGAGCTAACCAGATTGTTCCAGCTCTGTTCTTTTAAAAAAAAAAAAAAATTTCTTCTGATCACAAAATAGTACATGACCATCCCTTGAATATTCCTTACTATTCTTATGCAGTAAGTGCAGTGTTTGACATATGTAGTCTCATATTTTTGTCTTTTATTGCTTAATTTGTATTGTTTAGTTCCATTTTCCCAGCAGGCACACGCAGGCCCCTACTCCAGTCTAGCCGATGGTCTCCTCACGTTCTCATCTGGTAGGGACAGATTAGTACGTACTGCTGCTTTTTTATTACTTGCTGTTATCAGAGCCTATAGGTTGGAAGTAAGATTTTATTGCACAGGACTCATTTCTGAAATAGTTTAAGTGCAATGGGATTTTATTTGAATTACCTTTGCCTCCAATTTACATATGTCCAACAGGGGAACATTTGATATTTATGTAAAATGTGATGGTGTTGGAAGATGTGTTGGTAATTACGACAATCGTGGGAGTTTTGGCGAACTGGCCTTAATGTACAACACACCCAGAGCAGCTACAATCACTGCTACCTCTCCTGGTGCTCTGTGGGGTTTGGTAAGTACAATATTTATCTGTCCTGAATGTTACTTCTTGTAATAGTCATTATGACCATAGCCAGGTAGACACTGTATTTTGATTTTCATAGGTAGCTTTACTTGGGGAATTTACTCAGCCACTGCTGGGCACGAAGATTGTGCTGAGCCCAGAGCTTCATGTCCTCATCCTGCAGTCAGGTCCAGAGCCTGAGATCTGCCAGCCCCAAGGATGACACCAGATCCAGAATGCTTCTCTCGCCCACTCTTACAAATCCTTCAGACAAAGCTCCAGTGCCTTTTCTCTGCCGGCTTTCTGAGCAGTGCACTACAGTTTTAAAGGAGAGGTTGTCAAAGCGCTCTCCCCTGGTCTCAGTGTTGGTATCACCTGGGAGCTTGTTAGAAGTGCGGTCAGGCCTCCATGCACTGCTGGCCTGTGAATCAGGGAGCAGAGAGGGCCTGGCAGTCTGTGTATGAGCAAGTCCTTCAGGTGATTCTGATGTGTGCTAGTTTGAGAAACCACTAGAAATGGATTCTCTTGGCGGTATCAATTGATCTTTGTATTTAAGAGCAGCTGTGTACAGCAGATACTTGGTACCAGTGCTTCTTACCTGGTTGCACATCAGAATTACCTGGTGTTTTGTTTTGTTCTCTTGCCCCTACCACAGACAAATTTAATCAGAATCTCAGCAGTAGGATCTAGACGTGAGTACTAGTTGAGTATCTTTAATTGGAAAATCTGAAATGCTCCAAAATCTTAACAAAGTGTAAGCACTGACAAGATGCTACAAGTGGAAAATAGCACACCTGACTTCATGTGACAGGCCACAGTCAAAACACACATTGCAAATATTGTCTGAAATTAGCTTCAAACTATACATGTAAGGTGTTTGGGAAACAAATGAATTTTGTGTTTAGACTTGGATCTCATCCCCAAGATATCTCATATGTGTGTAATATTCCAAAATTTGAAAAATCTCAAATCTGAAACTTCTGGTCTCAAGCATTTCAACCTGTCTTTAAATAAAATTTCAGTGGTAGCACAAGACTTAAAGGTTGGTTTAAAGCCATACTGTATTTGGGTAAGAGGGTAGAAAGGGAGATCATTTTCTCATGTGATAGGAGGTGAAGTATCAGCTGCTACTAAAGCTGATTCTGGAAGATTGTATTCAAGTGGTGATTCTGAGACTGTGGTAGCCTGCATGTCCTGGGAGTCTGCGATGCACTGCACTCGATCCAGGCTCCGGGTGAGGCCTGCAGTCTGCTCTCTCACCAGCTCCGAGGGATAGCAGTGCTGCCTATTGTCAGACCTCACTTTAAGCAGCACAGACGTAGGCGAGGTTCCCAGTGCGTGCATTTGCTTTAAATTGTGGCGCACAGCCCACCGTATAGTAGCCCACTTTGACATGCATTTATTAGGTTTTCTCAAATTGTTTTGTAGAAAGAGATTGACACGAATGGGAAATTTGTTAACTGTCTCATTTCCAAGGACTGCAGCCTTATAGAATCTGCACATTATTCAGCTGAGCATTTGACTCATAAGTAGATTCAGCTGATAAAAATATCTCTTGATCTGCGAAACAAGACGTTTTGCATTTCTCTGTATTAGAACCAGGCAGTTACTGTGTACTTCCTAAAAATGTGATGAGTTATTTAAGTTGTAGAAAAAAATTGGCATTGTTTCAGGTGGAAGGAAACTCACCATCTGAAGTGTTTTAAGGACTCCCAAAGCCAGCAGAGGAAAAAAACCACACCATAGCAGACCTTGGTCCACAGGAAATGTCTGTGTGTCCTCAAAGAGGCGGGAATAGTGTAGCATCTGCTATGACCTGTGCTGCTGAGGAAGTGGTGACCTCTAGTGGGGGTGCCCACCTGGGTCGGATTGTCACCCACCAGGGGAACTCCTCACACGTCCTGGGTGCAGGATGAGAGATTTTCAGGCTGGCCCCTTTTAATATTGAGTCTTCAGCCCTGGTGGAAACCTTAATTAGGTAGAGAAACTCAGGATTTCCGAGGGGGCAGAATACATCAGCTCCCGAGAAACATTTCGAAGAAAGTTTTGGTGGTCCAGACATGGTAAAGTGTATGAAAGGGGGCAGTTTGTGATAATCATCTTTTGGTACATATGCAAATGCAATAGCTTTTATAAAAATTATGCTAATTAGCATAGTTGCTTAATATTTTAGTCTGCTTTTTAATAGCAACTGGCATAACCTACTCCTTCTTAGGGAAAGTTGAGTAGAAAAGTTTAAGGTTAACAGACTGGACCTCTGCATAGAAGTGGGAATGTAAAGAGACCAAGTCCCAAGAGAGCCTGGCTCTATGCTCGGTTCCTGTTGTCCTCAAGAGATCAGCTGATCTGCATGACTGTGCTAAGGGTCAGGGTGACCGTTATTGAAATGCCTAGGATGAAAGCATTTGAAGTTGAACTTTGGGCTTTATATGCCACAGCAGGTGTGAAGAGTGGGCCATTAATAGAAAATTCTTCCTGAAAGGTGTAACTCACAGTTATCTCTAAATTGCTGAACTATTTCAGGTCTTTTCTGTTTTGCAATGAACTTTATCTACAAAATGGTAGTGTACCTGGTTTCCAAATGATTATATAATCAGAATCTCTTGGGCGGCTTCTGTAATGTAGCGCTTATTAAGCCTGACATGTGGAGATTTTGAGTCACTAAAGTCTAGGATCTCAGAAACCACTGCAGCTGATTCTGTTACAGAGGCAGATTTAGAAATGATTTTAATATTTTTCCTGAATTATCTTATGATTTATTTCTCTTTGAGAAATTATTAAGACTCAAATCCAAATTACAGGCAGTATCAAAATGGTAATAAATTCAGCTGAGGAACAAGCAGGCTGTTTGATTTGCTAGTGTCTTAGTCTGTTTGGGCTGTTAGAACAAAGTAGAATGGGTAGCTTACCAGACATTCATCCCTCACAGTTCTGGAGGCCAGGAAGTCCACAATTCAGACACCAGAAAATGTGTCATCTGCTTCCTGGTTCAGATGTGGCCACCTTCCCAGCGTGTCCTCATTTGGTGCAAGGTCCAGCCAAGGCAGGTCTCCAGGGCCTCTTTCACCTCCCAAAGCCCCCACTCCCTAATACACGTAGCATTGAAGGTGAGACATTCAACAAACCAGTTTTAGGGGGACATAAATGTGTCCATCACACTTAAATATTTATGTCCATACTTCAATTTTCTGCCAGTTATTGGGGACTGAAACTAAGACCTTTGCATTTTGCCCTTTTTTTCTTTTTGGGCTAGGGAGGTCTCACTAAGTTACCCAGGCTGGGCTTGAACTTGTGATCCTCCTGCCTCGGCCTCCAAAATGTTGGGATTACAGACTTACACCATCATGCCTGACCAGGATTTTTCTTCATCACACTCCTAGTACATTTAAATTCAGCTTTAATATGATTGCATGATAACATCTTGGTTTTATTAAAATGGTGTGATTATTCATCAGTGAATGCCAAACTCTGATTAATGGGGCTTTTGTTAAAGAATTAAAATAATATTTTGTGAGATTTCGTTCAGAAAATAATTTTAGAGAAATAATTTTAGGGCTGGGGATTTGACTCAGTGATTCCACCTCCTGCCTCTCAAATGTAAGGTCCTGAGTTTGATCCCCGGTACCAAAAAAAAAGAATGAAAAGAAATAATTTTGAGCTGTTATTAAAAATTTGCCTAGTTCCTTAGTTCTGCATCTTTTGGATCATATAGTATGAATACAAATAAGGACTTTAGATTTTACACATGGTAAGCTCTAGTATTATATATTATTCAAGAAAGTGCAATTTCTCTGTGCTTTCACATTTTTAAAAAGGAAAATGCTAGCACACTGTAGATAAGGAAAAGAACCTAGAGTGAGTAAATACTTTTTAAAGGCTTCTCTTACATTATGAATTTATGATTAAATTTTTCTAGTAGCATTTTTATATGATTTCTAGTCTGCTTTAGGAGAAACAAACATCAGTACTGTACATGTATTTATGTGTCTTCTCTGAAGAAGTCACTCAAGACTTTCAGTTTACTTTTTATAAAAACGCTGGTCGTTGGGCCGGGGATTTAGCTCAGTGGCGCATGGTCATGAGTTCTATCCCCGGTACCACCCCCACAAAAATGCTGGTCGCTTTCCACCTATTTCCTGCTGCAACCCTTATGGCTGCCATCCCCAGTAAAAGAACACAGCCCTGTTTTTTACAGTGGCGTGACAGCGCCTCCTTGTGGTTATAGCCAAACGTGTTGGTCACATTTTGTTAGAAATACATACAAGTAAATTAATGCTTCCTTTATAAGAAAATGAAATTATTTTATCAGGTTCTGCAGTAACATTTTGTACCTGAAGAAAGAAGAATCTGAACTGAGTTGATTTGAAAGTATAATGATGTTAATCTTTTATGTTGAAAACTTCAGTTATTGTTTCTTGTAGGGAATAAAATATTCAGAATTTTTTCCTCCATGAATTTACATTTTAACTCTTCGTTTTTTATATTCTACTTCTAGGACAGGGTAACCTTCAGGAGAATAATTGTAAAAAACAATGCCAAAAAAAGAAAAATGTATGAAAGCTTTATTGAGTCACTGCCGTTCCTTAAATCTTTGGAGGTAAGTATATGCTTTTACTCTGCTTCAGAACTTCTGTTTTGTTAGAAATAGTTCTACAGAAAAATTTCTTTGAATGAAAATCTATTGGAAAGCACCAAATGGTGATGTTTGGTTTTATAATTCAGTATTTTTTTTTTACTGCCTATAACTGCATTTGTTTTGTTATTTATAAGGAGCAGGATCCTAGCCAGCGTCTATAACAAATTTTATATGTGATCTTTAGCTAATATCAGATTTGATCAGATCAATGTTGGCAAGATCCACTAGTTGAAGCTTCAAGGGAGGAGTTATCTAAATACTGATTGTTTTCACTTCTTGTTTATTCCCCTTTTCCTTTCCCCCTTAAAACGAATGTCTCAGGTCCTACCCTTGCTCTCATTGCCTCTCAAGTTAAGGTGAATGTTTCATATCCCGTGGTTTGGCATACTGTGTATACGCTGATACCTTTTAAAGTTGACATTGCTGCCACCTGGTTATTTAACATCTCCCACCAGGTGTCTTAACAGACGTCTCAGACCTGCCACCTCCCTGATCTCCTTTTCCCTGCCATCCCAGTGGCTGGCAACACCATCCTTTTGGTGTCTTAGGGAGGCCCTTGGGGTTTGCTCTTACCCCTCTGTGTTCCCCACCCATGACCAACCTGATAGTGACCTTAGCTGCCCTATTTTTAGAATATATTCCGAACCTGGTCCTTTCCCACCAACTTCACCCCTGTTATCTCCTGTCTGGGCTGTGGTCCTGGCTTGTAATTGTTGTGTGCATAATGCTCCTCGGCCCGGGTCGTGGAGTCCTCTGTGCAAGCCTCTCTGCCCAGCACTCGATGGCTGTGATCCTGTTTTCCACTGCTCCCTCTCATCATCTTGTCCTAGACACACGGCTTCCTGCTGTTGCTCACACCCGCGGCCCTCACCTATTTCGGGGCCCGCATCATGCCATCTGTGTGCAGTGTCCTCCTACACAGCCTGTGGCTCATTCCCTCATCACCTGCATTTCTTGGCCCAGATGTCTCGTGAGTGAGACTTCCTGCTTATGTTTTTATCTCTGAAAGTAGAAACTCGTTAGCCTAAAAAGTCAGCTTTACTTTCTTTCTATACATCACTGTTAATGAATTTATACATATTTTAGTTTCATGTTTGAAATATTTTAGTCGTTAAAGAGGGGCAGTTCTTTGTACCTACTACGTGTTTCTGCATAGCCATGTTTCTCCTTTTTAATGTCTGTTGGATTGTTAGGTCACGCCTGGTAGCGTTTTGGCTGCACTACAGAATGCATGTTAGGCAGCTGATCTCCTCCAGCAGCTTAGCTCTTTAAATAGAAGTGGATTGGGTGGAAATCCAATGCCTTCAGAGCTAGGCCAGTAACATGAAGAAGAAAACCAAGCCAGGAGGGACTCTGGTGAATTGGAGAACATGTGCTCCCGCTAGAGAAGCAGCTGCTATTCCACCATAGTTTTATTGTTGTCATGTAGAAATTTGAGCTGAGAGTGGCTAAATCTTCTAATTTTTCAAGAATGGCTAGAAATACAAATTTGTGTATTTTAAGATCCTGGCAGTAATGTAACAAACACATACAGTCTACACACTGCTGCATGATGATTTTGCTATAGGCTACCACTTTTCAACCTGTATAACCAGTAAGATTACCAAATTATTGTGTATCTACTTAATGCTGTCTTTTTTTTTTTCTTTTGGTAGGTTTCTGAACGCCTGAAAGTAGTAGATGTGATAGGCACCAAAGTATACAATGATGGAGAACAAATCATTGCTCAGGTATAATTCTTTTTTGGTACTGAGGATGGAACCCTCTGGGGGTTCTAGGCAAGCGCTGTACTCCTGAGCTACATTCCCAGCTCTTAAATATTTTTAAGTATAGTTTAGCTTAGTGTTATATTCTAAAATATTTTTATACATATATATCTTAATAACCTTGGTTTCTATAGGTAGTATTTAGTGGTAGATTAAATGAATATGACTTCTACCAAATGGCCTGCAAAATGGTTTAATTTACAGCTACTAAGCTATTTGAATATTTTCGTTTATATGAATAGCTCCTGATATACATGTAGTAAACCATCAAATGGCTTTCTGCATAGTTTTGTAATACATGACGTGAAGAGTACATGTTAATATGAGGAGTAAGATATCCTTTATAAGAGAGAAGCGGGTGAGTGTTCTGTGAGATCAGTAAGAGCCCTGAAGTCCATGGGAGATAACGTGGAGTTCTCCCTGGTCTGGTCATGATGAGGCCCCACAAGGTTCTCCACAGATAACATTCACCAAGAAGAGGACGCTGCACCGTTCCCTGGGCTGGTTTCCAAGCACTAAATATTAAATAAACTTGTTCTTTAACCCTTGATGTTTTCCTAAGATCCCATTTGGAACCAATGATATTACATACCTCAGTTAGCATAGAGTTACTAAAAATTGGGATTTATGACGTTAGTTGAAGTTCACAGCTTGCAATCAGTAGCACTTTTTTATTTCTTAGTTATATTTTTGAAGCAGTGAGTACATGATTTAAATGGATTTTTAATAGATTCTGTGATTTTTAAAATCAGCATTGTACTGCATTATGCTCTTTATCAGAATGATTGTTTCTTTATATGTGAAACAAAATTCAGGCTCTGTAAGACTGAGGAAAAAAATCATGGTTCAGAGGCCAATAAGTAAATCTCTCAACCTCACTCCCTATCCAGTGTGTGTGTGTGTG
>NW_022900916.1:11289947-11303393 GCF_012274545.1 Fukomys damarensis
TTAGAGCAGTCAGAGATTAGGAAAAAGTGGAGTCAGAATGGAGAGCAAGGCTAAGGTCCTACTTGATAAACAAGTAAATAACAAAGCACGTTTAAGTGCTTGTTTGTCGGTTGGTCCTCACAATGCTAAGCACATGTGCTACCACTGAGCTATACCCCCTAGCCATTAACTGCTTTTTGAAAGCTTCTGATTTTAAAGTACAAGTTTATAAGATGTTGCAAAAATAGCACTAAGAGGTTCCATGTACTCTTCACC
This sequence comes from Fukomys damarensis, assembly GCF_012274545.1. Lineage (NCBI taxonomy): Eukaryota > Metazoa > Chordata > Mammalia > Rodentia > Bathyergidae > Fukomys > Fukomys damarensis. The sequence continues at coordinate 11,290,203 of NW_022900916.1, forward strand.
CAGTTTGTCTCAGACCCCGGCACAATGCAGACTTTACTTGGATTTCACTAATTTTACATACATGTGGACCACGTTTACACAAAAGCTGATAGACCTGCTATGACTTGTAACACTTGCAAATTTACTGTGAAGCTCTTACCAAAATGATATAAAATAGAGGGGCTCAGAGCCATAGCTCAGTGGTAGAATACACGGCTGAGCATGTGCAAGCCCAGTTCCAGCGCTTGCACAGAGGAGGAGGTATGCCACCCCTGGGACTGATTAAGGATGCTGTTACATTTGTAGTTTGCTTTTAAGCCTTTATAATCATGTATCTGCTCTATATTATAAAAATCTAGATTCAACATTCATTGTCATATAATCACAGAAGTTTTTAAAAACCTGTGTTTCTGCACAATCACTTTGACAAACTAAGTTTAAAAAAATCTATTACTCTTCTGTACTATATTAATTCAGAAGGCATCTTTGGAAATCAGGGCAGAGTTCATTGAAAGGCAAAATTAAGGAAAAAATACTGGGTATGTAGTCAGAAGTGCCATCAGTTTTTAGAATTTCAGAACTGTTTTCTGAGGCCCAGAGGTGGATCGTCCCAGCTGCACTTCACACCTGTGCCTCCTGCTCTTTCCGGGTCTGTGGTTATCCGGATCGCTGAGCCAGTGCTTCTTACTTCAGGACACGGTGTGAGCCCTGCGTTCCTGCTGACCACGGGGACCTCTGGGCGACAGCAGTGTTGCCATTTCTAACTCTGTGTGCTGCTGGTCAGGATGAAATTTGGGGGAGACTGTCGCCTCTGTGTGATTTGCCTTATTTTGTGGCTTCTAGCAGAGGCCTGGTATAATATAAAATCATTATTTCAAACAGTGAAACTGTTCCTATGTAATTATCACCCATGATATCTGAAATCAGAAAAGGAAGTAAACTGTTTCCATGGACTTCACTTTTTGGGCAAATCTCTGTGCATGGGGTTAGACTGATTACAAGATGTCTGTCAGATAAACTTGCATTTCATTCTGTTTTTGTTGTTTTACTCTGATAGGGAGATTTGGCTGATTCTTTTTTCATTGTAGAATCTGGAGAAGTGAAAATTACTATGAAAAGAAAGGTAAGCATTCTTAAGTCCTTAAAAAATCCACATAATAATAGCAAGGCACATAATAGATTTTTTTATTTTTATACCAAAGTTAATTTTTATTTTTAAAATAAAATGAGCTGAGTAAAAATTAACATTTTTACTTAATCTGTTAGGGTAAATCAGAAGTGGAAGAGAACGGTGCGGTAGAAGTCGCTCGGTGCGCTCGGGGACAGTACTTCGGAGAGCTTGCCCTGGTGACTAACAAGCCCCGAGCTGCGTCTGCGCACGCCATCGGGACCGTCAAGTGCTTAGGTCGGGATCACAGTGGTTACGTCTGCATTTTATGTATTTGTGTTGTGCACATCATTTTAATGAGTTCGCAAATGTTGTGGTCCCTACAAAATACAGCGAGGTTAGGACTCACTGCACTATAAAATCAGTTCGTGGAAGCCATTTTCTTCTTTGAAATTTTTTACATACACATATTTCAGTTCTTTTATAACACCTTATTTTAATAATTGAAATGAGCTCTGCCAAGTTTTATATATAACTTGTCAAGTAAGCACGCTGTGTTGCTCCTAAGAGAAGGCTGAAGTAGTATTTTTGTGGAGTTCTCTGTTAAGCCCTTCAGGGAGTTGGAATGTCTGGGCAAGTACTGTACACCCTCAGCTGGGCCCTGGAACTTGAAAGGGTTTTTTGAAGCACAATCACATGTTCTTTGTCGTTCAGCTCTTTACTACTTTCTTCTACTGTGGGAGCTTGGCAGAAATGCCAGCTTCTGCTGGAAGACATTTCTGTGTATCTGAGATTTCATATGTAAGGAATCACTTCAATAATGAAGAATTTAATTCAGGAAATGACAGCATAGATGACATTTTCTTTAAGAAAACTGATTCTAGACTAAGCCTATTCGTGTTCTTCATCCACAGTTCAACAGACAAACTTAGTTTCAGTGTTTTTTAGATTTGCAGGGATTGTCAGAATTAACTTCTTAGAGAAGTCACTTTTTAAAAGGTTTTAAATAAGGGTATTAATCAAGTGATGCACTTGGATGAAAGAGAAGTCAGAGCTGACAGGCAATTTCCTTGCGTAGAGAACTGTTAGTAAGAGTAAAAGTAACATGAGTGAAATTCTATTACTCTTTTCTGTAATAATCATATTCATATTAAAGTTTAGAGATACAGAAAATGATAGAAAAAACAGAATCCCCCATACCATCACCACCACTTAGTGATTTCCAGTATTAGAGTTACTTTTTGTCGTCTTTTTTGGTTTTTTTTTGGTATGAATATTTTGCTGTTTTTAAGCAGATTTCTAAATTGCTCTGCTCATCATTGTAGCTTAGAGATTTTCTTATTTTGTTACATCAAATTTTAATATTCTGTTAAACATACATTGACATATATAGAATTATTCAGTCGCTCCCCACTGGTACATATTTTACAGGTTTTGGCTCCAGTTTGTGTTTTTGTATATAGATGACTTCCATAATTTGAATTTTTCCTTAGAAATGGCTTTCAGAAGTGAGTATTGTAAAAGGACTTTTGATATATATTGTCAAATCACTTTTATTTGTAATAACGGACATGCCTCTAGTAGTGCAGGATTGCTCATTTTATTCTTACAAACACTGCCGTTTTCACCTTGTAAATTTGAATGGCAAAAAGTATACTTTAATTTATATTTCTATGATAGACAATATGATTATATTTTCCATCTGAATCTTACTCAGTTTTCAAACACACAAGACAGGCAAGCTATAATTATCTAGCACATAATTATAGAAGTGGTCAAAAGCATTATAATATTGACTGCTACTTTGAGTTGCATGGTGTTTGCGACATGGCATTGTAAACTCTGAGAACAAGACAGGAAACACTCCCTGGCCCACTTTTATGGGGTTCGTATTACTGATATAGAAACATCACCATTTACTTTTAAGAGTCCCCAGGCTCTGCTGTTCTTGTCCTTCAGTCCCTTCCCAGCTTTGATCAGGCACCTCTCACCAGCCTAGCACTGCAGCTGCTGAGGACCTCAGAGTGGCCTGAGGAGGCTCTAAGTGCTTCTTCTTTTTTTTTTGTACCGGGAATCAAATTCAGGACTTTGCACTTGCATCGCAGGCACTCGGGAGGCAGGCGTGGCACCTGAACCAAATCCCTGGCCCAAGCTGCTTCCTTTTTGAAGTGGAGTGTTTTAATCTTGATGCTTTTTCTTGTATTTTATAATATTTACTTGAAAATACTTTTGCATTATTAATCTGTCACAATTACAGTATCATCATAGAAATTATACTGGAATGGAAATTCAGCAGTTTTGCAAGGAATATTTTCATTTATTCTTTCCTTTTCGTAGCCATGGACGTGCAAGCATTTGAAAGGCTTCTGGGACCTTGCATGGAAATTATGAAAAGGAACATTGCCACCTATGAAGAACAATTAGTCGCCCTGTTTGGAACAAACATGGATATTGTTGAACCCACTGCATGAAGCAAAAGGACAGAGCAAGAAGACCTATAGTGACAGAATTCCACAGTAGGGTTAGTCACTGAGAACGTGTTTGTGTAGATGGCAAGCATTTTCTGTGATTTCGGGTTTTTTCCTTTTTTTTACATTTACAATGTATCAGTAAACAGTAGTGATTTAATAGTCAATAAGCTTTAACATCACTTTCTAATGAGTAGTTAATAAAAAGCTCAGCATATTGATAAAATGACTTTCTACTCCACAAAATTATTTGAAAGTTTTATTTAAATGATTGTAATATATTGAAAGTACCCATGTTTAAGAAGATAATTATAAGATACTATGTTAGTCAGTATGTTTGACTTATTCAGATGGGTATCAAGTTAGTGACCCTGCCCATGTAAGAGGGAGTCATGCTACACAGCATGGCACCACATTCTTTTTATAACTCACCATACAGTAAAATTTTAATCATTTTTATTTTAAAGTTTTTCTGGCTTGATTAAGTTGTGTGCTGGCCTTGGCCTATTAGTGAAATGGTATGAAACATCATATGCAATTTTAAAACTTTTTATATTTTTGCAATAAATTACATTTTGACTTCTTTGGCATAACGTCAGTAAACCAACATATTCTAGTGGTTTTAAGGACCGGCAGTTTAGCTATTATGATGACTAAGAGTCTTTTAAAGATGAAGGGTCACTGATCCATTTTTTTCCTCAATAAGTATATATATCTCTGCTTTCCTTTTTTATTTTGCAGCTTCTTATATTCTTTATCTTTAAAAGTTTAATTTTGACATTTAATGTCACAAAATGTTTTTAAAGCTATTTAAACTCGTCAAACCTGCTTTTTATTGTCTTCTAAAAGCCCAAGAGCTTACACTTAAAGAAAAACCCTCCTTTACCAAATATACGTGAGGACCCTTATGTCATCTGGTTCTTTGCACAGATCTGTCACCGTGGGATTCTGGTCTTCCTCATAAAGGTCGCCAACCCCCAGACTGATCAGCAGCCAGTGAGGTTTATTCCCCACCAAAAAATTCCTCTAAGGTGGTAGGAATAAATGTGTATAAGCAAAACCGTATACAACAATAAAAGGAATTTCTGTCCAGCAAATAAGCCCTCAAGCCTTGCCATCTGCTTTAACTCCAACTCACACTTTAAAGTACAGAAAACCCAAACTTACTAGATTTTCATTGACCACTGAGATACTTATAGAAGATGCCATAGAAGATGAATTCATTTGCATTCAACCAAAACATAACACTGATTCTTAGGCCATGACCCAATGTCTACCGATGTTAATTCCAACTAGTCGTTTGCTTTTAAATGGGCAATTTCATTTTGGGAAATGTGTTTCAAAAGCATATACATGGGTACAGTTATTTTGTGGCTTCTGTAGTCTTAGAGAATGTTTATGGTCCTACTTGTACATGAAAACATGGCTAGAATGTTAATTGGATAATGTATATATTAAAGTATGTAAACTGTAACGTCAGCCACCTTTTAGAAAATTGTTTAATATTTTTGCCAAAACGTTCTTGTAGGATGTGGGAGCCTCTCTACATGAAGATGACTTGTTTACTATTTTAGATTTTAAAAGCCATGTCTGTTAAACAAGGAAAACACAAACAAACAAAAAACCCAAATTTCTCGTTCCTCATTCTGTATTCTTTATTCACTTTTTCAAGTTAATCTCTTTTGTTGCATAATCTGATTGTTAACTAGTCATGGAACAGTAAATAAATGCCTGTTTAATAAAGAACCAAGGCTACAAATGCCAGTTACATTATTTTCAGTATTGTTGGTTATATTTAAATTTTCCTTATAATAAAGCACACTTTTATAATAAAATATATGAATTACTGTTTTTAATTTTTTTGCTTATTTACTATAATTGCATAGTGCATAAATGCAATAAAAAGCATGATAGACGTGTGGCATGTGAAGTACAGAAAAGTACAGTACGGTTTGTATGCAACAGGGTTGTCTTCTGAGATTTTACCTACTGATCATATGTGACAGAAATAATTGTAGTATGTTGCACATTTGGCCACTTTAGGATAACGAACCTGGTTAACTAGGAAATTTATATGTAAAGTTCTCTAATTAAAACAGCTCCAATTTGACTTGTGGATGTCATTATTTATCACTAGCAGTATCCTTACTATTAGAGGATTCCTTAATGAACTTTTCATTCAAGGGGGGAGCCGCTGGATGCCTATGACACAGTTGGGTGAATATATTTGGGTTAGGGTTATAACTTTGGCCTGTGATCATTTCAAATGTTTCAAGTGAAACGGTATGAAGCAAGAACTTTGGATATTATTGAAAAGTGTAAGATTAAGAAAAGTTAAAAAAAAGATTAAGAAAAATTATTTTGCTTTGCAAGCATCTTTACAAATACTGATAAAAGCCAGGTGTAGTGGTGCTGCACGCCTGTAATTCCAGTAGAGAGGCTGACACAGGAGGATGCCAGTTCAAGTCCCATCTGGGCAACTCAAGTGAGATGGTTTCAAAACAAAAATAAAAAGGCCTAAAATATAGCTCAGTAGGAGTAATCCTGAGCATCACCACTACCAAGAAAGAAAAAAGCTTAACTTTCAAGTAATGTTACACTTATTAAAAGGAATACAATACCTTCAGCATTATTAAATAATGTATAAGCTTTGAGGTATGTCTGGATTAAGCAAGACTTTGAAATTAGCTGGAGGGGATTTTCTAATATCTACATAAGATGGTCACAGCCATGGGGGAAACAATCGTACAAACAAAAATCAAAAGTAGCATGAGGTACAGCCTGAGAATGAATGTATCAATTTTGACAAAAAGGAAGAAATGGGTAGGCGTTGAGACAACCCTATGAGCTGTGCAATACTTTCAAAGGCAGCAAAACTGCTTGAGCAACTGCTTGCCTCCACACATACTTAAAAAATACCCTACACGTGTAACAGATGAGCACAGTGTAAGCAGCAAAGTGCACCAGTTGTTTGCAGAGGACTTGTGCGCCCAACGGTAAGTGTGATCGTTCAGTCTGTATCACCAGAACGTTACCTTGTGAGCTGTCAGAACTCATAGGAAATTGAGAGCTCTTGGTTTCTTGTCCAATTCTTGGCCTATTTTCCAACTTGGCCTACTAGCATAGTATGATATAAATTGGAATACTGATTATTAACCTAATATACAGAGAAATTTGTATGATGTTTCCAATGCAGAGTTAGACAATTTTTGAGATGAAAATATTTGACCAACAGATGTGGGTCTTTAACTTTTTATGCTTTTAAGTTTATAAATCTAAAATTGCCTTGAAAATCCCCAAGAAGCATTTATCATCTCTATATGTCAAAATCTGAGGTAGGATATGAAATAATTTGTCTAGTCCATTAAAATGAAGTGCCACATTTCAGGGCAATAGTTTTCTCAGATTTTGATTTAAACACAGCATGAATCTTGCCACTTTCCCAAACATAAAAGACATTGCAAAATGTGTCTATATAAAATAACAGTTGTTTAGCCCTAATTATAATTGTCTGATTATAGCATGTTAATGGGTTTGTTTGTTTTTTTTATTCACCTAGAAAAAGAAATGACTTTTCTTCCAGGCACAGGAGAAAGTAAGTACAAACTGAACTATGAAACAACAGTGGTAGCCTTGATTCTTTCATGCAACAACCCAGATGTGAAATTTTCTATTTGACTTGAAAGAAATTTACAAAATAGGTGCCCTGAATGAGTTTCTGCAGCAAATACAGAGTCAGGATCTTGAATCAAATCACTTCTAATCGCTCCTTTCCCATTTTGCCCTAATTGAAAGCCCACAAGAAAACCAACTTTGAAATTTCACTGCTGCTTTTAGGTAAAAGGCTGACATTTAACACAAGTGTACTTGTCTTTATATGATGACTGAAATATATACATCCCTTTTTTACTTTGAAGTAATACTTTATTTCAAGATAAGGTGCTCATAATGAAGTCATTTGGTAATTCTTTTCTCATTCTTGCTCTGTAAAGCTCAAAGATGCCAATGTTTTATTACTATAGTGTGTTATATGTTCCAAAGCTTGAAGGAGTTGAAGTGTAATAATCAGACAAATACTTTGTTTGCATTTGCATGATTCACCCTTGTGAGGGAGACAAAAGTGAATACTGTTTATGAAATGTAGTTGGAAGATAAGAACTGTTTTCAAATAACAGTACAAGTTGAGTGAGTATCCCTTATCTCAAATGTTTGGGACCAGAAGTGTTTCAGGCTTCAAGAGGATTTTGGATTTGGAAATAACTTGCATACTTTACACATTGAGCATCCCTAATCTGAAAATCTGAAATCCAGAGTCTTGAAATCTGAAATTCATTGAGCACTGATGTAATACCTAGAGCATTCTGGATTTGGGGTTTTCAGATTAGGAATGCTCAGCCTACATTGACCAATGGACGACATGATCTTTAAAGCCCATGAAAAATGTTTAACAGCTAAAGTCAGTGTTTGAAATAGCATGTGGCATATAATGTACTGTATATTGTATATTAGAAAATTCATGCTACTTATTTCTCCCTAACTTTTCATTCAGAAGTTCCACAGACATCTGTTTGCTTATTATGGGCCAAAGAAAAAGACACTAAGTGTTGATGAGAGAAAAAGATGAGATAATACAAAGGTGGCAGGACCATACAAGCAAACATACCAACTTTGAAAGCTGTGTCCATACTATTTTGATTTTTTTTTTGGTGGTACCTGGAATCGAACTCAGGACCTTGCACGTGGGAGGCAGGCAGCGGCACGCCCTATCCCTCTGATTTTAATTGTTCTTTTTCAAACTTAAATTGCCCCTCACGGAGGTACCTTTGACTAGAAAATGAAAGAAAATGTATAGAGACCACCCTAGGACATGAAATAGTTACAAGCAGAAAATAATATTGCTGTTTGTGTTAAACAGATCAAATAAATTATTCTAGAAAACTTTGAAAGACAAGAATGTTATCTGAGATTGATTTTATGAAACATGAGATGAAACAGAATTATTTGTTACCACCTCTAATCACATTTTCATTAATACCAACTCGGACAACTTGACGAAATTTTTGAGGGCAAAGGAGAGCAAAAGGGTAATCTGTGCTGAGGACACTCAAATTTGATTCTGTAGACTAGGATCTCTCAAAGTCCAGATGAAAATATTCAGCTGCCTTGAGGACCCCTGTACCTGAATTTCTTTCCTGCACAGCAAATTTAAACAGCCCACTGTTTCCCCTCCTCCAGTCCCCAAGTCTGTTCTCTATTTCTTGTCAATGCAAACAATAAATCTCAGCTACCTGAAACACTCAACAATCATTCTTGATTCCTCCCTCTCCCGTTGATTGTACTTCCTACCGGTTATAGCACTGAGATACCCACATAGCAGCCACTGAAGAAAGGTCTTGCTGCTTTATGGTCATCTAAGCAAAATCTGAACTTAGTAGCATCAGTAATTTCAAGAACAAGAGACATACTACTCAGTTCTGAAATGGCAATCGCTGCTAGACATTTCATTACAATTTGAGTTTATCTGATACTTTGAATTATAAAAGTTACCTATTTTCCAGTATAGTAAGGTGTATGGAAGGTATTTGTGAGAAAGTAAATGAAACTCTCGGACACTTACTATTTTAGAGCATACATGGGCTTTATTTCCTAGTTAGTATTTATTGAATGATTTCATTTGTTGACCTTTTGGCAATTTGAACAGTGATATTCTCAATATTTAGGCAAATGCTGTATGCTTGCAGTTACTTCTTATTCTAGCAAAATAGTCACTAGTATGCCAGACACGGTAGATTGAAGGGAAATTGTTTCGATTTGCCTCTATAATTGGAGATGAGTTAATATTTTTCGGTTTTTAAAATTTTTTATTGGTACATTTGGATTACATAATTACATTTCTTGTGGGGAGTTGGTACATGTGCACAACAAGTTAAACCAAGATTTTTCTAGGTGTATTTTTCTCTTTAAAATAAGGCTGGGGATTTAGCTCAGTGGTTCCGCCACCTGTCTCATAAGCACAAGGTTCCGAGTTGGATCCCTGGTACCAAAAAAAAAAAAAAAAAAAAAAAAAAAAAAAAAAAAAAAAAAAAAAAAAAAAAAAATTAGAACTTGGTGTTTATAATGAGTAATTTACAAACCATTGAAATATTTTTATTTGAGATGACAATTTCTTGATATGTTTTGGCATAAATGCTATATAGGCATGTATATACATACGTACTTATATAAACATGCATATGTCTATATAATTGGGCCCATGCTGACATTAAACTGATTTTTTAATGCCAGTTTTATCATATAAAGATCTGAAGGACAGGTGTAAAAACTATGTTTTAAGAGTGTAACTTACATAGGGCTGGGGATTTAGCTCAGTGGTTCTGCTGCCTGCCTTGCAAGCACAAGGACCAGAGTTCGATCCCCGGTACCAAAAGAAAAAAGAAAAAAAAAGTGTAACAAACATGAAGCTTTGCAAGGAGAGCTCTTACTAGTACTGTCTTTAATCTTTTTTTGGCTTATGGGTTGGCTGGTTTCATTGGTTACTGAAGAGTTAACTATAGGGCTGGGGGTGTAGCTCCTGGTATAGTGCTTGCCTAGCTAGCATGTGTGAGGCCTCGTGTTCAATCCCTGGTACTTCCCCCATACTCTCAAAAGAGTAAAAATAAAAGAATGAAGAAGTTTTTGTTTTGTTTTGCAGTACTGAGTATTGAGCCCTGGGCCTTTGCACTAAGTTACATTCCCAGCATTCATTTTTTATTTTGAGACAGGTTCTCACTAAGTCCTTAAATTGCCCAGGCTGGGCTTGAACTTGAAATCATCCAACCTTAATCTCCTGGGGTACAACTGAGCTTTATAGGCCTGTGCTACAATGCCTAGCTGAGTTTTTTTTTTTTTTTTTAAGTGATGATGATCCTTGATACACATAAGGCACTAATACTGTCATTTAGCTTCCAGGGAAGTCAGAAGACAGGTCCCAAATGTCCACTATCAGGTAGAGGGAATTCTAATAGTCCTATTCAGTTGTGACCAAGCTATCTGAATTTAATTCATATTTTAAAACTTGGTCATATAGTAGATAAAAGTTTACAATGCTTTGTATCTTTGTGTTATCAATTTTTATCTTTGTGCTACTAAAGGATAAATTATAATAATATGCAACATTTGGATCTGAAGTGAGTTTATTCCCATTTTGGTGTGCTCCAATAAAAAAATCACTACTAAGGCTTTTGGTGAACACTTTCAAATAGTTTAACTTTATATAAAGTAGCATTCAGCCAAAAAGTAGCTCTCTCAGTGTGTGTGCTCAAGATGGATGGGGTTAAAGCAGTGGTTCAACCTCTTGGGATGTCATTTTTGGAGAGGAAAGCTTGTCAGTTTCCTGGAAGAAGTAAGGGCATAAATACTGAAGATATTGATTTAAAACCATTAGGTGAACTCCGTGGATTGATTTTTCTTTTAGTCAAGATATTAAATGGTGATATTTTAAATTACGAAGCATGGTCGGGCGTGGTGATGCACGCCTGTGATCCCAGTACTTGGGAGTCTGAGGCAGGAGGATCGCTGTGAGTTTGAGACCAGCCTGGGCTACACAGTGAGTTTCAGGTCAGTCTCAACTACAAAGTGAGACCCTGTCTCAAAAAACAAAACAAAACAAAAAAAATTACGAAGCATGATGACTTGCCTCTATAAAATAAAGTAGGAAGAGGAGGAGGGCAGGGGGAAGGAGGAATAAGCAGCATACACAAAATAGAAATATACTCTCTTGAATTATTTTCAATAAAATGTTTACTATTTCAGAACATAGAAAGTAAACATCTGATCACATGATAGAGAAGACTATTTTATCAATAAGTGCACTTCAAGGATTCAAATGGGAACTCCCTGAAAGAACTCGAAAACTTGTCTCAACATATGGAGATTTGGGATTTCTTGATTTTTATCTGGCTTTTAAGTAGATTTAAAAATTCAAGAAATGTAGGCAGGTTTAAGGAAATAACGCTATGATTTCAGAACCTTTCGAAAAGTGCTTTTCGATTTCTTATGAATTCAAGTTTTTAATCTTAATTTTAAGCATACATTCAGTGATCTAAAGAAAATTTACAGCATAGCTTTAATGATTAAACATTAAAGGTTCAAAGGAAAAAAGCTTAATAATGCTTTTGAAATGTGAATAGTAAAATTGCCAATTACAGACTAGCTCCCTACTGTGACGATCCGAGGCCATGTTTAAAGAAGAGGTAACTATAAAGCCAGAAGCCACCCTCCTGGTGAGTCAGGGCATTAGGATTCAAGTAGGGAACTCCTAGTGGAAAGAAAGTGGAAACGCAGTTTTCTTTCATCGTTAGGGAGCCTTCAGGAGGGGAAAAGTGTTACCCAAAACTCACCAGAGAAACTTAAAGATAATTCACAAGTTAAATCAGTTTATGCCACACATTATGCCCTTTTGCACGACCTTAATGAGAAAGGAGGTCCGTATGGAAAAGGCTATTTTGCCTCAATTTCAACTTGCTTAACAGCTTTGTAAATTCTCCAGGTGGAGTTGTTCTCATTGTCCGTTCTCAAGCCTCACGGCGCCTGACACAGCTGGCACGTAACAAATTCTGGGTGAAATGAGCGGAGTGGACAAGTCTTTTCACGTTGTTATCCTTGGGATGGAGAAGCAAGGCTCTGGATAAAGGAATCTAATTCCTTCCACTGCGGTGGGGCCCTGCAACCCGTTCATCATCTCCTTCGTGACTGGGTCCCTGATTTGTGTGACCGAGTCCCTGGTGAGCCAGCACTGCTTCCGCTTGTGCAGTCATCTCCTTCCCCTAGTACTAAAACAATACCTTGGCCTCCTGCCAAACTTTGAGGAGCAAGAGATTCTGACTGTTTACGGCCCGGGATGGGTGCAGCGAGAAGTTGGGGAGGCTAAGTGTTAGCGGAGGCCCAGAGGAAGAGAAGAGACCCAAGCTTTAAAACGCTCCCTTCCTCCGCCCCCTCCCTTTTGTCTCAGACACCAAAACAAACGAGCTGATACACGTGTCCCTATGACTCTTGTTTACTATCAAGAGTGCGCTGTGCACACACCTCTGGGATATGTAGTCCACTGCTTCCTCTGGCCTATAGTTTTGGCAGCTAAGGAGCAAGGCTCAGACTACAAACCCACAACCCATTTCGGGAGCAAAGTTTGGCTCTGGTCCCCAGTGTCTCGGCAGCAATCCAATCCGAAACGTTCGCTCTAGTGATTGACACACCATCTTCTCCATTAAACACAACATAAAAGTCAACACATGCCCGCCTCCCGAGACGGACTACGGTACCACCCAATGGGAAAGAGGGAACAGCAAAGGGCAGTTTTGAAAACCAATAAGAGGGCGCGATAACTAGCAGGAGGTCCAACCCCCAGGGGGTTGAAAGGGAGGGGGAAGACGAAGCTTGAAAGACTTGGTAATGGCGACGGGTTTGGTAAGTAGGAAAGTTTCGGTTGAGGAGTAAGAGCGGCGGCATGAGCGGTAACGCGCTCCGGGGAGGCCAGCGTCGGTCGGAGAGAGGGAACGCGGGCTGCTGGTGGTGTTGTCGCAGTCAGGGTGGCCCGCACCCGGGCTGCCCGCACTCCGCTGCGGGTTTGTTGTCTCTCAGTTCGGCAGGGGTGGGGGTGGG
>NW_022900916.1:11303954-11374063 GCF_012274545.1 Fukomys damarensis
TGCGCGGTGCGGAGGAGCCGAGGGGAAAAACAAGCCTGGCGTCCAGGCTGCGGTCACATGACGGGGGGAGGGGAGGCGGCGATGAATGGCGAAAGAGGGTGGGGGTGGACTGGCGTGAACCGGGAGGTGCCTCTCGGTGTGACCCCGAGAGGAGGCTTGGCCGGCGACTCCAGTCTCCGCCTTTCAGTTTATGCTGCTGCTGCAGGCAGATTAAAACAAAACCGAAGAAGAATCCAGGCGAAGTCGCCAGCCGGGGTTTTGTAGCTTTGAACGCTGCGAGCGAGCCGTCTGGGGGATTTCACTCCGCTGTGCGCTCCACACTCGAGTTGATTCCGGGAGTTTCTGCTCGAGTCTTTCAAAGGGAGTGCCGACCGCGGGGCACTGCAAAGTTCTGAGGGCCACTGATGCCGGGGTCGCCAGAGGAGAGTTTGAAAAAGGTTTTTACCCACTGGGAAGCTCTTCTGTCCTGCCGGCAGTTCCGACCAAGAGCTTTCGATTTATTCAGCCTTCACGGATGATTCCTCTAACAGTGGTTTTGAAGTTTAAGTTGCCTTTTGAAAACGAGAAGAGTTTTGACATTAGTAAACACTTTCGTGTTTTACTATTAACAGTGATCTAGTCGGTGATCTTGTACTTTCTTGGCTTTTTTCTTTTTTTTTCCAAGCAAAGAAAAGTGGTAGCGTCATTGTTCAGTTTCTTGTAGCAAGCTGTTTTTGTCAAGTGGACGAAGTTTTGTAGAGATTTGGATAGTACCTAAAAGAATTCCACTCAAGTTTTTGGGCTCCATTACACTTTCTGAAGAAGCCACTTACTTTAAAGCAAAATACCGTTTAACTTGACTAATAAATTACGGCATGAATTTCACTTTTTAGTTTCCATCTAGTTTTATAACCCCATTGGCCCTTTTTTCCTGCCTGCAGAACTGTCCCCCTTTGTTCCTTTCTCCACCTCCTGCATACATTAATTAAAAGGGTCCATCTCCCGGGATTTCCTGGATTGGGCACGCGTTGTCCAATTGTACCTGCTTCACAGTTTGTACTGCTTGGACTTCAAACGTGATAGCGGCGTGTGGCTCTGTGTTTTAACAATTTCGGACTTGTTCGTCGTTCCTTTGTATGTGGCATAGACTTAATGAATAAACCACTTTTCCCTGACTGTTCTTAAGCATGAGTTGGAAGCTTGCAGTCACATATATGTTTGAAATGAAAACACCAGTGACAAGGCCTGGTATTTTACGTGTGTGTAAGTGGGAACGGAAATATTTACGTACAGTAGGAAAACAACAAATTACCAGAAACTTTAAATTGACAAGTATTAAGGAATTCAGAAAAATTGAAACATTTTAATTTCTCATTAACTGACAACGGCATATTTTGAGCTGCATTTACTTTGTTTATATCATAATTTATACTATCATTTTCTTTACAATCAAGTTTTAGAAAACAGGTTTCTTTACTAGATGCTAGATGCTTTCGAGTTTTTCATAAAATGATTATAGTACTTGAATTGACGGTACTGTTGCATAGTCTTGTGGGTGGCTGCTTGTTGTGATACTACGTTTTATGATGATTATTATTTTTTAATTGTACTTAGGATAGAATCCGGATAGAATCCAGGGTGTGCGCTACTGCTGAGCTACATACTCAGCCCAATTTTTTTGTTTTAGTACCAGGGATCGAATTTAGGACCTTGCGCTTGTGCCTCGACACTGATCTACATCCCCAGCAGCCCATTTATTTTTTATTTTGAGATGGTCTTTTTAAGTTGCCCAGCTGTGTTAGCCTCCTTCGGTGCTGGAATTACAAAGGTGTGCCACTGCACCTAGTATTTTATGGGCTGTATGTTACGTGCTTTTTTCATTAATACTCGCATTTCATGTTGAATGAGCGTGAATGAGTAACTTGTTTAGATATGATTGGGCAGTGCCTAGCAAACGCATCGATGTAAGATGTAATGTCCTGTGCCTACAGTTATGATAGGTAGTTGGGTTCTGTCCTCATTTACAAATAAGAAAACTCAGGCATAGCGGTTAAATTGTGAAGGGCTATAAAGGTATTAATTGATATTTTCCAGTAGTATATTTCACCAAAACAAAATCAGTGCGATTTGCTTTTTTTCCCTGCCTTAGCACAGTGGTAGACTAGAATAGTAGAAACTTTTCCATGAAAGAAGTGCAGTTTCATTGAAAGTATTCTAAAAGAACTGCAGTGACTTGGGTTTACAAGGTTAGATTTAATATGTATTTTTGAAATGGGGTATTGTAGCTTAAAGTTATGTAATCTATTCTAAAACTTCAGTGCCTCTTGTCAGCAAATTAGTTGTACATTACCTTCTCTATCTCTTTCAAAATCATTTGAGCAAATAGACTAGATTTGATACCGAAGTCCCTCAGAGTTGAGGAAAGCTATAGATCCTACACGAAATCTCTTGGCCATCGAAAGATAAAGATTCAGGATGAACAGACACTTCAAAGAAGGGCCTACCTAACCTGCATGGGTTTATACCTTTTTTTGGTACTGGGATCAAACTCCTCGGGATCTTGTGTTTGCAAGGCAGGCTGGCCCAGTTTATACCTTTTGTCTTTTCCCCTCAGTTCTCAAAAAACAGAAACAAAACAAAACAAAACAAAAACCAGTGATGAGAGTCCTGTTTTCTTCATCCATAATCGGTTGTTCACAGTGCTGTTTAGGGTTTTAAATAAGATTAGGGGAAGTATGTGGAAGTGGTGTGCCAGGTGTGCATGAGGTAGACTGGCATTTTGTAAAAAGCTAGTTCTTTCATTCATTGAGATTTAGCTATTTCTAGTCTTCTTCCACCTCTCCTATCTTTGTAAGACTGAATATTTGCTGCTAGACATAGGTATTACAAACATTAGGGCTTGAGTCCCTATTGAATAAAGTTTGAAGTATTCAGCATTACATTTCACGGTACAACTGCTGGAGAATTTTACTCTTTTCTTTGAAAATCACTGATCTAGTGAAAACGACACCTGCAGAGTTAGCTAACATTCAGGGCAACATGTGTTGTTGAGTTTTCTTTTACCGAAGCAGTAATCAAAAGCATAAATGATCAGTGGGGTTAGCTCTGCCAGTGGATATCTGAAGGAGGACCTTGTTTATGAAAAAGAAGAATGTCTAATTAGTGTAATGTTATGTAGGTAGTTTTTTCGGGTAAGGACTCTGGCGTTCCTTTCGTGTGTCTAAGGCCTTGTTTTTCCCCAAGTAGTTTTTGTATTTTGCTTTCACATTTTAATTCTCGCAGCAGCTCTGTGAGATAAGTAGAGGTACTGTGAGGCTGAGGTTGCACAGCCAGCAAGAGTGAAACTTACGGGGTAGGCTGTCTTCCCTGCATAGTAGGTTTGTAGTAGCAAAATCTGAGTTATCTGAGGACCAGACTTTTGATCACTTGAGTAATGAGAGATGCAGACGCACAGAATTCAAGTTCATTATTTTGTTCTCATTTGTAGCTAGCTCTTTTTCCAAATTAAAATAATGTTTTTTCTTCCAACTTCACATAAGGAGTGTTGTAAAGGGATGGAAGGGATGATGGTGCATCACTAAAGTGCTGAAGAAATGGTAGACGTTACAAGGTGATGTTAGCATGCTGTAAACGGCGATGGGGGAAAAAATCTAGCTGGAAAGTATGAGGAAACCAAGGTGCTTTACGGAGGGAAGGAGAAGACAAGACGAGCTGCAACTGCTTCTGTGGACCCTAGAACAGCACTATTCGTACACAGGATAGCTCTGAAGAGGGATATATTTGTAGTGCAGCCTTTAAATGTCATAATAAAGGGGGAAAATGGGGAAATATTTAAGATTGCCACTAGAGTTAACTTAAGCTACTCAGAATTATATGTGAATCATAGCATAGATGTTCATAAAGATTTTGAGCCATCAAGGTGAGTTAAATTATGTTCTGTATACTTAAGATACTGGATAGATTTCTTTGGGAAGAGTTAAAATCTGCTTATGTACAAGGTGTGATCAAAACGTGGGGGTTAAAAATTTTTATCGCAGTAAAAGACACATTGCTATTAATCCCCCTCAGAGTACTCTGCCTCGCTTGAACTCATTTATCCCATTTGTCTTCCCACTCCAGGCAGCAGTATTTTGGAAATACTCTTTTTTGGTTGTGCTTAGTTGTGCTGTTGTGGCTGCCTAAATGTTCTGAATCGATTCAAAATGTTTACCTTTCATGGTCATTTTGACTTTGGGGAAGAGCCCAAAGTCACAAAGTGCCAGATCCACCGAATAAGGTGGATGAGGACACTGATGTCTTCTTGAGCCTGCTTTTCCGCAGCATGGGCCCTTAGCAGCAGCATTTATCCACTCTCCCCCTTTGTTCAGACCAGATAGTTCAGGCTGGCCTGGAATCCGCTCTGTAGCACAGGCTGGCTTCAGACTCGGGCGATCCTCCTCTCAGCCTCATGAGTGCTGCGATTACATTGTGTGTGATCTGCACCACACATTTGAGGAAGACATGAAAGAAAATGTCTAGAGCTGCCATAGAAAGTGGCAAGAATGATGGGGTAAGTGTGTCCTAAGCGAAGGGAAGGAAGTCTTTTGAAGGGGGCTAATCACAGTACGTCTCACTATAGTAAATATTTCTCAGAGTTTAAGCATTTACTAGTTCTCAGTCACCTCATACAATTCTTTGGGCTATAAAAATTGAATTGAAAAAATGATGGGTTAAGCTACATTTGCTTAAATTTTTTTCAAGACTGTAGAAGCACAGAATTATGATTGGGTAACTGAAAAATCACATTTTCTCCAGTCATCAGTTTTGTGAGCAATACTGTACCCCAGCAGATTTGCATCACCTGTACACTAAGACCGATTGGTCAGTACATTGTGCCAACCCGAAGAAGGTGTTAATTTCCTTCAGACGCCTCCATGTCTTTTAAGAGATTAGCTGCTACTTGCCTAAAGTAATGGAATGGTGTAGGATGGTTCCCGAGGTGTGTTGAATAACTTGTCATAGAATTTCCCAGGGAAGAAATTGTCAAAACTGGATAACTATCAGATTTTGTGCTGTTAATTGTTTTAGATGATTGTTCTATTTAGACCCCCACAGTGAATGTAATTATTACATATAGCACAGGTGTACTAATAAACATACAAAGAATTGTCCCATTTAGGACATTAACAAAACCCACAGTATCTATGGTCTGTGGATAAAATATTTAAAAGGAGTCGTCCATTTTTTTCCCTGTGTTTGAATTTATCCTTGGGGGAGGGGGTAAAGAAGTATTAATTAGCTGTGTTTTACAGATTAAGATGTTGACTTAATGAGAAGCTTAGTCACTTGGGTGATATATTTACCAGATTATCAGACTGGAACTGAAAACCTATGTTTCCTTACATCTAACTCAGTGCCCTTTTCACTACATCTGTCTTATAGTTGTTGATGAGGAAAGCTCTAAAGCAGTACCCAAGATAAGGGTAATTTTTGAGGAGTGCAGGCAGAAAACATCCAAAAATAGAATATAAGAGTAAGGCAATATGCACTTTATATGTATCAAGAATTTAAGGTGCTTGTCATCTACTTAACAGTCTGGAGCTAGAATCTATAAAGTAATTACATGTAAGTAAATACTTCTTAAAATTCAGAATATAAGCCCAGTAAATTTTGGTACATCCTTATGAAGTATACTATTTAGTCTTGGGAAAGGTTGCTGGAGAAAGGGCTTATGAATTTAGGAAAAAAGTTATCAATTATAATATGAAGTATGAAAAATATGATTGTGGGTCTGTATGAAAAAGTTTAGATTCTAATACACCAAAAATTTGGTGGGGTTAAAAGTAACAACTTTTCATTGCATTTTGTTCAGCCTAGTAGGCTTTTAGTGACTTTTAACACTGTATCTTATTTTGTATCTTAAGGAAAAAATGTGTATTGAAATAAGGTTGGATTTTTTTGTTCATTTCTTTTTATTAGAGTTTTTTTAAATCAAATTTGGAGTAGAACCTAAGAAATCAGGAAGTCTTTTTGTTGTCATTCATGTTAAGTAATTAATTTGATCATTGTTCAAATGCCATAATGTAAGAAGTATGACCACATTTTCTTTTCATAACATAATTTAGTCCCTGAGAAATTAAATGTATTATCTTGTATCACTCTTCCTTGTGATAACTTTGTAGGCTTGATTTGAAGGTAGGTTTACCAGTTGTTCAGCTAACTTTAGCATTATTCATCTTTCTAGAAGTCATAGCTTATTCAGAATGACAGGTTTTTTGTTTCTTTTGTTTTTTAAGACTAGGGCCCAAATTCTCATTAGGAAAAAACATTTTTACTTGTAGGAAAATGTCACATATGGCCATTTTAAGAAACTCTTCACAGTTCTTTTAGGGAATATACAGAATACGAGGAAACAAAACTGAAGACAGAAATAGAATGTTTAAAAAAATAGATTCCTCCAGGCTTTTCATTTGAATTCGTGAAAAAATTTTTGTCATTTTTAATATTTTTATTTGGAAGGGGTTACAAGGTTAAATTGGAAAATATAAAACTATTATTTAGAACAAAAGACTTCTAAATTCAAGGTATTAACCCTTTATGATTTAATGTGTCACTTAGTGCTGAGTATGAAAGTTGCAGGGCAAGGACGGGGGTGGGGTGGGGATGTCCTGTCAGGGATTTGTGGGAGGTACAAAGGGCAGTGTGTGATGAGGCTCAGACTGCGCCATTGTGATGTCACTGATTTTATATCATTTCCAATCATGTAACTTGACGCTTTTTCTCATTTTTATCAAGTCAGAGCACCATAACATGGTGTGGGAAATGAAGACAAATCAGATGCCTAATGCAGTACAGAAACTCCTGCTGGTGATGGACAAGAGAGCATCAGGAATGAGCGACTCCCTGGAGCTGCTGCAGTGTAATGAGAATTTGCCATCGTCACCTGGCTATAACTCCTGTGATGAGCACATGGAGCTTGGTAAACAAAATGCTCTAAGGTTCAGACTGATTTTCATAGTCAAGTCAGCTTCTCCACCTACCCTGACTGGCTAAAGAAGTCTATGAAGTTTTTGTATATTAGGAATTTTCAACATTTTCTTGTTCTTGTTTTTAATAGTACTTAAAACCAACATGACTTTCAGCTATTCATGATTATCACTGACTTATTTACCAATTACTTAAACTGCTTTATTGATTGTAAGAAGTTCAGGCTACTAAATACTCCTGGGAAACCCTACTGTGTTTCTTTTAAAAATGCTAACTTTTGAAGCATCTCCTAGTAAGCTCTGTAAGGCTGACTTGTTAGTGTAATGGGCAACAACAGTGGACTCTTGGAACGTGAGGTTCTGACTTCTGTGGTGGTCACTCGCTGAGCTACTCCAGGGATATATGGCCATATATGGATTTGGGCATGTTTGTTGAGGGTTGACTGAATGTGTTGCTTTGAGGCTGGTGTTCAGGAGTAAATAGCTAATGAATGCCCTTTGGCTTGCCCAGCTTTTCAGCTTGGCTTTGTCCCCATTAATATGTGGTTGCCTTTAATGTGTTCCTAAAAACTTTGAGAAGGCGTGATTGTCTTTGCTTTACAAGTGATGAATTGGAAGAGACTGTCTCTCACAGTAATGTGTGGGAATTTGGAGATTGTGAAAGTGTTGGGACACAACCTGAGAATGCTGAGGATTTTCTGGACCCTGATAATTGAATAGTGGTTCCTGTTGAGAAAGGAGCACCATTGTACTGAGACAGTTGATTTATCCCCTGTGGTGTTTTAGATTTCAGGAGCATATCAGGCCTGTGGGAGTAAAAAGCTTGCCCCTTTCTATTTATGATGTAAGTAAATTCCTGAAGCTGAAAGAGTTGAACCCTTTATAATAAAGAAATGATGCCCACAGTAATGGTATTGGCAATTAGGGAAGGGAACCTAGTTATACCAGCCTGAGAATGGAGGGTAGAGTTATGTGAAACTGGTACGATGTCTAGAACTTCTTGGCTATGGAAGGGGTTACTTTCTGGTCAGTTTTAAGAATTGGTATCTTGAATTACTACGTTTAGTGAAGATATTTTGATTTTAGTAGACTATTTTGGAATGTTTGCCTGAATAGGAACTGTATAGCTTTCATGGTGACATTAACGTAGATTTTAAGGGACCCAGAGGATCTATAGGTCTATAGGGGCTGGGGGTTTTCATTTTTTTAAGGGCTACAGAATGCTTTTTTTTTTCTGTATCCTGTGGCCATCCTGTCTAGTTCCATCTAGGGCTGTCCTTTTCCTTTTCTCTTCCCTTCCTTTTAAATTGTGTTTCTTTTTTTTTTCTCTGTGACTGTGTTCTTTGTAGCATTTGGGTAGTATCTGTAGTTTTCATTTTGGAAAGCTTAAAAGTTTATCTCATACTACCTTTGGGAAATATACTTAAGGAAAAAACAACCAGTAAGTAACCAAGTTCAGAAATTATTAGTAAAAGGAGATACTTTTAGGGCTGGGGACACAGCTCAGTGACAGAGCTCTCTCCTCACATATTCAAGGCCTAGGGTTTGATGCTAGGCTCCTGAGGCAGAGGAGCCACAAACTCTTCAAGTACAGATTTGTGTAAGCTGTACCTAAAAATTTATAGTGTGATGTATAGTCTTACCTTTGGAAATTGTTGTTTTCAATACTAAGATTATCTGTGTAGCAGGTTAATAAACTGTAAGTAGTACCTACATATACGCATACATAAAACCCCTTTTCCTTATTAAACTGTTGCAAAAATGTCTCCATCATATATAGATCATTCCTAGGTGAGGTACAAAAAAACGGGGCGGGGGCAAAAAATGCACAGGTGACCCTCTTTCTCAGATTGGTGATTACTTGGTTTAGGTAGTAAGCCTTTGCTATGTTCATATTTGTTGGGTTTACTTTTCCAACAGGCTTTGTTGATCCTTAAATGTACAAGGTGTCATTTTTAACTTGAAAGGTGTTTCATTCAAGAACATGTTGAATTTAATTCTGAATTACGATTTTTCTTCCTACAAAGTCAGCTAGGTAAATTTGAGGCCTTCTAACTGTAGTTCTAATACCATTCATCCTATGAGACAATATAATTCCTTTTTCATTATTTTGAATGTGCTTATTTGCAGATGACCTTCCCGAACTTCAGGCTGTTCAAAGTGATCCTACCCAATCTGCCATATACCAGCTAAGTTCAGATGTTTCACATCAAGAGTATCCAAGATCATCTTGGAACCAGAATACCTCAGACATATCAGAAAATACTTACCATGAAAGTGAGGTGGATTGGCTGACAGAATTAGCAAATATTGCTACAAGTCCACAAAGCCCACTCATGCAGTGCTCATTTTACAACAGGTGGGAGCATTGACTTGATTGTTTTTATTTAAAACCTTTGCCATTACATAAAGCTAATTAACATTTTTCCAATCTTAAAATTATACTGTTAGGGTTGGGGATTTAGCTCAGTGGTTCTGCTGCCTGCCTCACAAGCGCAAGGACCCGAGTTCGATCCCTGGTACCAAAAAAAAAAAAAATTGCTAATCATCTATTAGATGGTTAAACTAAAACTTAAATAGTCATTACAATGGAGTTAAGCTCCCTTTCAAGGGACTACATTTCTGTTCAGTCTTGCCTCCTTGCTGCTCTTCCGGACTCCTGTGACTACTCAAGTATAACTCTTTACAGGCTGTTTTTACCCTTCTGGGTTGATGAAAATCTGCTCTGTTTTTGAGGGAAGGATCCTAGCGTGTTAAGTGTAGATACTCCTTACTGAGACCTGCCGAGCAGATCAGAGGAGGACAAAAAGATGGGTGGGAGCACTGCACAGGGGTTGGCCTTGGTGAAAGAAAAAGTATACCTATATATGTATCAGGAGCATGGAATAAAGGAAACAGTAGTCATGATTTAAAATACATTGTTAAATGTGATATATGTAGAGAGTCTGGGTAAGACGTGAAGGAGTAGCATGTTACTATAAAAGAAACCTTTGTCTTTATTAGTAAAGGCTCACCGTACCTGTCCCACAGTAATAACACTGGCAGTTGGAATATGATGTTCCCGTCATCAGAGGGAGAGCTAGATCAGCCTTAAGGACTTACACTTCATGGTAAAACTGCTGTTTTATTTTAGATCATCTCCTGTACACATCATCGCTACAAGCAAAAGTTTACATTCCTACGCACGCCCCCCTCCTGTGTCCTCCTCTTCCAAGAGTGAGCCACCCTTCCCACTTCACCGCTGGAAGGAGGAAACACCGGTGAGACATGAGAGGGTGAGTGAGACGTGAAACCGTGACAGGTGTTTTACAATACTTGGAATACGTTACCTTTCCTCGTATGACAAATTGTTTGAAGCAATACAAACAGGAAATAGTATGTCCCATTGCTCTGTTGGTGATCTAGATTCAAGATTATGTACAGGTCACAGCTGTGTTACGTGTTAGGAAAGTTGTTACAAATGGAAATGTGCAGTTTTACTAAAGCTTGCAAATACTTCAGTTCTTCAAAGTGTGTTTTCCTAAATTTGGAATGATTAAGTTATTTGAAGGTTCAGGATAACAGGATAATATATTAAATACATGCAGCTGTGTATGGTGGTGCACACCTATATTCCCAGTTATTCGGGAGGCTGAGACAGAAGGATCCATTTAAGATCAGCTTGGGCAGCTTAGCAAGACTCTGTCTCAAAATGAAAATATTAAAAGGGCCAGAGATGCAGCTCAGTGATACTGAGCTTCTGGATTTAATTCTCTATCACAAAAAACAAGTTAGTAAATAAGTATTTGTAACATTTTTCTTCACAGGCAAATAGCGAGTCAGAGTCTGGCATTTTCTGCATGTCCTCCCTGTCAGATGACGATGACTTGGGATGGTGCAATTCCTGGCCTTCAACTGTTTGGCACTGTTTTTTAAAAGGTAAAAAAAAAACCTTGGATAGTCCCTCTCTAGCTTCCTTATGAGCCACAGCAGTCACTTATATAATACTTGTTTTCTGATTAAACTTCAGGCACACGACTGTGCTTTCATAAGGGAAGCAGTAAGGAATGGCAAGATGTGGAAGACTTTGCTAGAGCTGAAGGCTGTGATAATGAGGAAGATCTCCAAATGGGCACTCACAAGGTTCATTTAAAATTCTTTAAAATGTTCCAGAACCTTTCAGAATGAAACAAGGTTTATTGTTAATCGACAGGAATATCCCATTTGCTTTGATGTTTAAATGACACTTTAGATTTTCAGTAGAGATTTTATGACCATTCACTGTTCATAGCCCGATGGACAGGGGCACCGATTTCAGGCTTACCTTTCTAATTTTGCTTTTGAAATAGGGTAAAGAGCATGTTTTGTAGCACTTTTTTGTGTTTTATACATTTTATATTGGAGGGTGCTAAACTGGCATGAAAGTAAATAATAAATACACTCATGAAAGCCTTGTCATAGGTAGTCTACAAAGTGTTTATTTTCTCTCTAGGTAATTGAGAGTTGATTGTCACTTTTCAAATGATCCCATAAAACACTTCTAAACTTTCTAAACTGATAAGCAAAAGTATGGAGGGACATCAAGATATCAGTTACATCTTTCACTTTGATATCTTTTTTTTTTTTTGGTACTGGGGATCAAACTCAGGTCCTTGCACTTGCAAGGCAGGCAGAGGAACCACTGAGCTAAATCCCTGGCCCTCACTTTGAAATCTTTAATTTCTCCAGCTCATCTGTAGCAGAGAAAATGGGGATGTGAAAGGTGTTTGTTTAAAATTCCCTTTTTAACCTTACTGTTTCCTGCTGTTGAATCTCGAGGGAAAAAAAAATCTTAACTTGGCTACCTTCGGTAGCCATGTCTTGCTGTTAGTCTTCATTCTAGGAAAGCGCATGGTAGTCTGACTTGGCCTCTGTTATCACTCTACTAAAACTGTCGCAAAGTTTACTAGCTTTATTCGTTTCTAGGACCAGAGGCCCTTGCTTGTTATGCTTCACATCTCTGCAGCATTTGGCTCACTGGTTTGGTTCCCGACTCTGCCCTGGTTTATGTAGCATGGCAGGGCCTCATTTCTCTGGCTGTTGCTTGTCTGCGCACATAGCGCATGCAGAGCAAATCCTGCCGTCTTCTCTGTCACTGGGATATGCAGTCAGGGTCCACTCCGCCAGCAGCTGTCTGTGTGAGGGCCTTAGGCACCCTGCCGACCCCTGGGCCTGGGCTTCCTACTCTTGGAATGGCTTTGGGGTAAAGTTTCCAGTAGCGCCATGAAGGTGATTCTGTAGTTAGATTACTTAGAGGCACGTGTCCGTAAACTTTTAACTGCACATTTCCAGCTCATGTTGGACATCTCCACGTGAATAACTGCTGCTTCTTCAAACTCGGCTTAATATGCCACAATTGTGCACATTTTGTTTTTCTCTTTCTAGCTTAATTTCTCCTTATTCTTTTAAAGTTGGTAACCAGATTAAAAACCATGAAACTTTTATTATTCCCTTTACTTCCTCCATATTCAGTTGATCTTTGTTCATGCACTAGTATACTAATGACTGCACACTACATACAGCTAGCTGTTGGCACGTGGGTTTTTCTGTGAGTTCAGGGGTGAGGATCATATCTTGTTAATGTTGGTATTTTCAGAATTTGCCACCTGGAGTGTACTAAATGCTCAAATGTTTGACCTTAAATTTAATTTTGGTTCTACTATCACCACACTTACCAATTCAGGACTATAATGGTATCTCTCATTGTATTCTCAAATAATTGAATGTGAATTTCCTTTTCATACTGCACTATCATCTTAAAATAGACGTACTAATAAAAATCATTCTGTTGACTTCCCAGTATCTTCTAAGTGAAAGTTTTAAGTACCTTTGCCTGTCTTTTTGAACCTTATTTATCCCAAGTCCAAACTTAGCTTGTATTAACATTTCCTAAAAAGTGTTCAGGACTCCCTGAAAAAGCTGTTAAGTCCAACTGTTCCTGGTACAAGGCATGTTCTTCTACCCTTCTAAATTCTGGCTTTTCAGTCTCAGTAGAAATGGCATTGATGGCCCTCTAATCTCTTTGCTTTGGAATTAATATCTTCCTTTACTAAACCTGATCAGCATTGTTTATGTTTGACTTAAAGAGCTTATTCCAGTCTGTCTTTACATTGTAGATACTTACACCATCTTTCTTTTCATCCCTGGATTGAAAGCCCTGTAAAGCTAGATAAAGCTAGAGACCATCTCTTGGTTATTTTTACCTTTTCCAGTCTTACCTACAATGGGTTCATCACTGTTTGTTGAATTGAACACACTTCCAACTCACTCACTCTAAGCATATGTTTTCAGGGCTATGGTTCTGATGGTCTGAAGTTATTATCACATGAAGAAAGTGTATCGTTTGGTGAATCTGTACTGAAGTTGACTTTCGATCCTGGTACAGTAGAAGATGGTTTACTTACAGTAGAGTGTAAGCTGGACCACCCTTTCTATGTTAAAAATAAAGGTAGGCTTCAGCTGAATTTGTAAGTTTTAAAAGAATGGTTGTTAAATTGAAAGGAAAATGTATTTCAAACTATGACCACAGGAAAATGCTTCCAGTACAAATAGTGGCTAAGTATCTTAGCATTAGTCAGGTAGAACTCTTACCTCCTGTGAGTATGAGAAATTTTAGCTTCATGTAGCATACTAAGTTCTCCTTAACTTGCTATATAGTTCAGGATTACAGTATTCTATTAATTACATTTTGGTTTAGAGTTGCTGAATGTGCTGTAAAATTGAATCCGTTTTCAGACCCTTTTGCAGTAATACCAGCTTAAGTGTAATTTAATAGTTCAGAGACTCATTTTATCACTGTCTTGGACAATGATGGAAGTGCTGATTGATAGAGACCTACATACAAATAAAATGTAGGGGGCTGGGGATTTAGTTCAGTGGTGCTGCTACCTGCCTTGCAAGTGTAAGGTCCCAAGTTTGATCCCCGGTACTTAAGATAAAATGTAGAATTGAATTAAACTTATTTTTGAGGACTTTCACTATGCTGAAAGGAAGTACTTATCCTAGTACATGCTTTATTGCAGATATTTGTGTTAGAAAATGTCCTTGGATTTTAATAGCTTTATTGTTAAGATACAGAAACATGGGCCGGGGATTTAGCTCAGTGTTTCCACCACCTGCCTCACAAGCATAAGGTTCCGAGGTTGATCCCCGGTACCAAAAGAAACATGTCTTTTATAACACACTTAGGGTGCTCTCTGTTTCTCTTTTGGGCAATTGGTGTTCACCTTTAGGCTGGTCGTCATTTTACCCAAGCTTGACTGTGGTGCAGCACGGCATTCCATGCTGTGAGATCCATATTGGCGACGTCTGTCTACCTCCAGGACACCCTGATGCCATTAATTTTGATGATTCAGGTGTTTTTGATACATTTAAAAGGTAATATTGGATTTTTTTTTCTGTTAAAAGTTTCTCATTTCTTTAGTGATTGTTAAAAATTTCAGAAGTTAAAACCTTTAATAAAGATTTGAGACTTACAAAAGAACTACTTAAAGTATATATACACAGTTAAGTGAAAAAGTACATAATTAAAACAGCTAAGGAGGAGTTTTGTATAAAGTAGCCATATAAGACAGGTGAGTATAAAAACATTTAGGATTAAAGAACTTTTATCGGCACATAAGTCTCTTAGTGTTTTATAGTTAGCTGTGTCTTTTGGGGGGACTTAACTGCATCTTTCTTTAACATTTGAAAAAATACAGAGAGGAAGCAGTTTTTCCTGAGGTCATCTTGAGTGAGTAGCAGAATTACTACCTGCGATAATATGACAAGAAACACAAGTCCTAACTCTCAAGGTTTACCAGCTGTCTCAGTTTTCATAGGACTTCTCGAAATTTAGCCCTAAAAGCCCAGGATCTCTGGAGATTGCTCAGTCTTGCACAAGCGAAACAGTTGATCATCTATTTCCAGAAGCTATTCGGAGAAGTCTATATGTAGATAAATGGGATTTTACAACTTATACTTTCTTCATGATATATATCTCATTGATACATACCATTGGTGTATGTACCATTGGCCTTAAGTAGAGAATTCTTGAGTTTCTGCTGGCCTGTAGATTTCATTTCATTGAATTTAATGTAAGGTTAAAGCCTTACATATTGTTAGGATAAGTGAGGTTATTATCTTTTTTGTTTTGGTACTGGGGATGAAACTCGACCGTGTGCTTGTGAGGCAGGTGGTGGAACCACTGAGCTAAATCCTCAGCCTGGTTATTTTCATAAAAGCAACCAGCACAGAGCCTAGCACAGGCCAGTTGCTCAGTAAATAGCTGCAGGATTAGAATCTATGCTTTTTCTCCTTTTTGAAAAACTGTAGGAAAATGGAAGAATTTTAAGGACTGATTGAAGTATTCTTAGCATGTAGAGCAGTGATAACTCCTGTCTTTTTGTAAGAACATAACCAGAGAGGAAAATGTGGGGAGATAACTTGGTTTTATCTTACAAAGGTAAATGTCAGCAACTCTCCTTTAATTACATACACTCCAGAGAAGTAAATTCTGACATACGTGGAGATGTGTAAATAAGCCCATTGCTGTTTTGCTCATGACAGCAAAAACAATTGTAGACACATCAATATTGATGAGTTGGATCTTGTCACATAAATTGTAGTAGAAAATACAGTAAAATCTTGTCAGTTGTAAATGAACGAACCTTCCCTACACATTTAAAGCATATATACATTTTTTTAAAAATTCAGTAAAAGTAGTCTCAAACATGAAAGTTTTGTGATTCAGTTTTTTGATGGAATCATGATCCTCAGAGATACATCTAATAAGATCATAATACATTAAAGCTTTATATGTCGTGTATAGTAATATGCATTATATAATTATGTCTGGTCCCCAACCCCACCCCAGGTTCAGTGAGTTGCTGAGAAGACTCCTGAAACTCAGCATACACTGTGCTTGTAGCTGTGATCTACTGTGGCACAAGGGGGTCTATTATGATTTATTATGAGCAAGGGAGGAAAAGATGGGGCAACGTCTAGGAGAAGACAGCTTCTAGGAGCCGTCCTAGCCGCGCTCCTTAACAGTTACAGCAATGATGAAAGCTCTCCTAAAATCCAAGTTCTAGATGTCAGTGAAGGGCCAACCCTACAAGTAGATCTTCAAAAGGTCAGTTGATGGGTTGTAATATGAAATTTTTTTACAAAAAAAATTACTAGAATGAATATTACTGTAATTTGTGCTGCTGTAATATTATGGCCTATCTATCTATCTATCTATCTATCTATCTATATATATATATTTTGCAAAGAAATTACTAAGGAGCCAGTAAACCATTTAGGACAGTGGTTATCTGGGAGTGGCACCTGTGGAACTTCAGTGATTTTAGAAATACTGTTTCTTAATCTGTATCAGAGTTTCACTGGTCAGTTTCTTTGTGACTTGATATATTAAATCTATGCATCAAGAATTGCATAGTGCAAAACTTTTTTTTTAAGTAAAAAGGAAAACTTGGCTGCCTAATTCCTGCTTTTTCACCATGGCTAGTTTTCACTCCGCATTCCTGTTGAATAGTAATTACTCTCAGAATGACTTTGGCCACTGTCTCATTTTACTGTTGAGTGACTACGGTATAACAGCAGTGTGCTGTCTTTCTTTCCCTGCAAAGGAGTGTAAATAGCATTTTCATCCAGGAGAAGCCATGAAAAGGTGATGAGAAGGGACAGTCCTGCCTGCACAGGGAGGTTAAGAAGGGAAGCAAGGGAGGAGAAAGAAACTTGTTCCAAGAGAGAACCCCAGAGTAAATTCTCAGGCACACTTGGGGATCTGGGGCAAGGCTTTGGGATTTTGTTTGTAGAAAGAGGTTTTCTAGCTTCACATGAGGCAGAAGTCAACAGATGAGTGTATAAACACAATTTGAGGCTCTGCTTTAGCAAGGAACTCTCAGAGTGAGAGAGCATATGACGTGAAAATGCCCATTTGGGGACACAATTGAGGCCAGTCTAGGCATCAGGTGGCTTGAAAGAGTCATTGTATGTGTTGTGAAGCTAGCATTTCTATTGAAGTAATGGGATAATTAATTTATTAAGTGCCTATTTGTTTAATCTTCATTACCCTCTTAATATAGCCTCATTTTATATAGAGGGAAACAGAATGAGATATAAAGCTAAGAGAAGTTAAGGAACATACCCAAGTCAGAGCTGGTTAGTGTCAGAATTAGGAAGCCTTTACCTTGTGAATAATTTAATACTCAATATCAACTCATTTAGGCTGCTTCTGTAGTAACAAGAGATGATCCTGGTTGAGTGCTACTAGGTGCCAGCCTCTGCCTTAAGTGTTTTTTACATTATTCCTTCAGCAGCCCTGCAGAGCGTGTATTACTTTTATACCTAGGTAAAAACTGAGGCTAGAGGTTTATTTAACTTGCCCAAGATCATATCACTAGTAAGTAGCAGCACCGGAAACTACCAGCTTAGATCTTACATTGTTACAAGCTAAGGCATGGGCCTGCATCTTTGCCCAAAGCTGAACTGCTTGTATTCAGATACCCTCTGCAGTATATTTACTATGGAAGTGTGGTAAGTTGTAACTTTTCTGTAGCTATTGAAAAAACAAAGCAAAGTACTTGGCAAAATAAAGATACTGTTGAAAGGAGGATTAAGCAAACTGCTGTATGTGCCTCAGTGTGGAGTTCGCCTTTCAGAATCATGCCTGAACAGTGAAGGTGAAGGGTACCTAGCTAGGAATGGCGGCTGCCCGGAGGAGATGATGCAGGTGCCTCTGAGGAGCTCTGCAGGGGATCTGAAGAGAGCTATTTGACTTGTAGTGCAGCAAAGATGGAGGTTATTTTAAAAGAGACTTTGTCTTTCCTTAATGCTGTAGTTGAATCACAGTCCTGAACTGTGATTGCTTTAAACTCATTTAGTTGTATCTATAATGGAAACATAACAGGTTTGTACCACTAGATGGTGGAGTTTTCAAATTTTAATAATTTGCTTTACTCTATCTTTTGCTATTTTGAATTGTAACTAGTTTTCTTCAGGAGAGCTGAAAGATTGTCAGATTTATTTATACTGTGTGCTGTTTTTCTGAACTTTACATGGGAGGGGCTGAAGACATTTTATAAACGTTGCAATCCTAGGTGGGAAAATGCCATAGTATGGATTTCTAAGTATTCATTGGATAATTTTGCAATCTTAAGTATATTTATTTCATATAACACCTTTAAGAAAAGGTATTGTGGCTGGTAATGGATAGAAGTCGTTTTTACACAGCGTGGACCTGTTCAGCTCTTTCCTTCTGTCTATAGAATGCTGTTTCATAATCTCATAGGCTTCACCTGTAGGCAGATGCTATTATTATAGCTAATATGAACCTATTTTCATATATTACCAGAGTAACTTTCAAGGAAAAGAAGGAACTAAGTTGAGAATAAAGGCTAAATAAACATTTTCTGCCAAGAGGTATAGGCAGAGTTAGCAAAGTTGGAACGCCAACTTGTTTTGACTGCCTGGTTTATCTCCAGGTTGTGGTCTACCTTACCTCCAATCTTCAGCTAATATTTTCAGTTAATACTCTTTGTTCACCCTAAGTTTAAGGCCATGGCAATGTAAGTAAACATGGTATTGGTTGGGTTCATATCTGGGTTTGAATCCTAGCAGTGTGGCCTTGGATGAATGATACTTTAGCCTTTTTTCTTCATATGAGAGGGGTAACGGCACCTTCCAAGCAGGCTTGTTGAGGGTGAGGATGTGTGTGGATTGCTATTTCCGTGCTGTGTAAACTGAGTTTGCAGAAAAAATGTGATGTTCCCTGAAAGGTAGGTTTTTAGTATGAACTTTTAAGATACTAGGCTATAACACATGAATGGCCTTTTAGGGGACTGGTGTGTGTAAGACTCTGTACCTGTGTACATTATCAGAGTCCTGCACATTTTAAGCCGTGCCTAACAGGTTTGGCTGTCCTTGCCTGACCCGTCTTCCATAGTGTTCTGTCTTGGCCTGATTTGTGCCTGCCACTTCTTTTTCATGTTCTGGATCTAGGCTCCTCTAGACCAGGACATCAGACTGTCATGTCGCTACAGGTCCAAGTGAAGGAAAACTAAATTGGTTGTGTGGGATGTAGATGAGTTTCTTGCCCTGAATAAAATATGCTGACTAAAAAGTTGCTGGGGACTGTGGGGAGGGGGCCTTGGAGTCTTTTAAAAAAAGTTTTTTGCATTATTATCTAATTAGTGCATATGCACTATCAGTGGCAAAACTGTATTAGTAACACTGTACAAGGAAAGATGCATTGAAATTTCCAAACTGTATTAAGGTTTGCTTTATAACCCTGGTTTTAGAAATTGTATGATCCAACTTAAATGAGAACCTCTTTACTTTTACTTTTGCAGCTATGACTTCACACCTATGGATTCCTCCGCAGTCTATGTGTTGAGCAGTATGGCTCGTCAGCGTCGCGCATCTCTGTCTTGTGGAGGACCTAGTGGTCAAGACTTTGCAGGATCTGGATTCAGTAAGAATTGTGACTCACCTGGATCATCACAGCTTGCTTCCAGTTCTTTGTATGCTAAAGCTGTCAAAAACCACAGCTCAGGGACTGTGAGTGCCACTTCTCCCAATAAGTGCAAAAGACCAATGAATGCCTTCATGCTTTTTGCCAAAAAGTATAGAGTTGAATATACTCAGATGTATCCAGGGAAAGATAACAGGTAAATACAGTAGTCATTCTGATGCTAAATATTGAGTACTGCCTAAGTACACTTCATAGTAACTGAGATACCACTTGTCACTAGCTTTTATTGAATGCTTCCTATTTTCATGGGTTGACGTTAAGGATCTCCCTTTTAAAAGAAGAGTAAAATACCATTTACATTTTAAAGGACACAGTCCTAGACTCTTAAGAGTTCTGTTTTTATAGAAGAATGTCACTTCTTGTGTCTGAAGGCCAGGGTTTTATAAGAGTTTTACTATGGAATATGCTGGCATCGGCAGTTCATCGGCAGTTCATAGCATACTGCCAGGTCTGTCAGAAGATTGAAATTAAAAGTTGTCCACAGTGTAGTCCAGGAATAAAAATGAACTCAAGTCCTTCCTTTTCTATACCAGTCAGTTACATCTCCTGTATCAAAGCTGTCTTATTCCAGTCCCATTTTTCTGAGGGTCAAAACGATCATTTCTTTCATCTTTGATACCTTAAAAGTCAAATGATTATCTACACAATTGAATTATGAACCACGTTTGAATATGCTAAGACAGTAATTCTAAGGAGTATTTACTCTGCATAGTATTCACATTGCCGAAGAAGCTTCTGATCTTAAATGCATCACTGAGAGATGATTTATCTATGTATATTAGTTTCTTCTACAAAATGTTAGAAGTAACACTGTAACCAATAGCTTTGTCTCAGCTGGTTGTTTTAGTGTAGAATTACTGAATCAAGTATTCAGTACCATTGAAATTCTTAACTCTTGGGTCTGTTATGTAACTTAGGGAGATTAGTATAAACTTTAATCTTCCATTTATCAGTGAAAATAGGTTTGACTATAATGTCTTTGTGCTTTTCTGGTGATTACTATAAGATATATTCATAGAAAGTAAGTTGTTAGCACTTAAGAGCATTTGAATATATTTTAAATGCCTTTAAGAATATATTTAATAAACTTCTTGAGCCCCCAGCAAATGGCCAGCCTAGATTGAGTGATTGGTAAAGGGGCTGTTTCTCTTTGCACAAAGCTGGTAGTGAATGACTGAACATGTAATTTAACAACTAGAATTTAGGTTTATGTTCCTGTGGCATAGTTTTTCTACAACAACTGAGTTCCAGCAGGGATTTTTTCTGGATTTATTTATAGTTCCAACTAGTTGGACTGCTTTAAAAGTATAAATCTCATTTTCACTTTTTAAAGGATCTTCATGTCAGCTTCTCTCTTATTGCTCATAAATCTTACTTTTTTTTCTTTGCATTTTTAGCTTTGCTTCCATGTGATGTTTTGGTAATCATCTAATATTGAAAGGGTATCAGGTGTTCCTATTTTCTAAATTGAGGAGAAATACATAATTTTGAATGTGGATTTCCTCCATTTCTTTAATATAGCTATATTTTAATTTGATGAAGTTGTTATTTGGGTACAAAGTGAGGGAATAGAGACAAAATACATAGGTCAGAGAGAAAGATCACATCATCAATATAGATGAGACATTTAGTGCCAAAATGAATGTGTACATATTCATTACTTGTCATACTATAATTGAATAAGCTGGACATAGTGGGCAACGCTTGTAACCCCAGCGCTCAGGCAGGAGAGTTGTGGGGTGGAGGCCAACATGGGCTACAAAGTGCGGCCTTGTCTCAAAACAAACAAAAAAAACTCAGGTGCCACATAATGGTTTAAAAAACATTTCTCAGAGGTGTATACGTGTAAACTTCTTACTAGCTTAACTGGCAAATCTGTCAACCATTATTAGTAACCTAATCCAAAAGCTGCAAAGATTGGTTTTTAATAAAGATGGTACATGGTGTTTAACTGCATTAGCATTGTGATAAAGAAAACTGTACTTACCGCATACTTCCAAAGTAGCACAGTTTCTGGGGCTCCTGTTCTGCTTCAGCACAGCCGCCACTCTGCCTTCCTTCCCAGACACCATAAAATGACTGGCAGTCATGCTGGGACTTACTGTGTGGTGTGTGTCACACAACTGTTACTGTGTACCCTGGGAGAGACTGCTGTTACAGGCTTGGTGGCAAGTGACAAGTGTACGTAGCATAACAGTTGCATATTTCTATCTTGATGGTTCCTGTCGTCCTGCAGGCCGTATGACATGGGATTTTGCCAGAGAGAACGATGACAGCCTCGACCTTTTCCCTTCTGCGGGGGGGGCAGGATTTTTTAACACTTCTACCCAAAGTAGCGGCAACACTTGACATGAGCTTTATGAAAAATTCTTGTCAACTTTATGTCAATGTTTATTTTACAGAGCCATAAGTGTAATCCTTGGTGACAGGTGGAAGAAAATGAAGAATGAAGAGAGGAGAATGTACACATTAGAAGCAAAAGCTTTGGCCGAAGAACAAAAACGTTTAAATCCTGACTGTTGGAAAAGGAAAAGAACCAATTCAGTACGTCTCACCAAGCAGTTGTTTGGAATGATCTTGGCTCCCCATGCGTGCACAGGTTTGGTGGAGCAGTTAGGGTTTTTAGTGTCTCAGCATTCGTGTACTTCAAAGCCTGATGTTTTCACAGCATCATGAGAGGAGAGGCTGCCTTGCTTTTCATCACTAGTGTCATTTATTCACTCAGTACGGCAAGTAGACGCCTTGAGCCAACTTAAAAAGAATGTCCTAAATGTGGAGGTGAAAAGAGAGCCTGTGGGTGTAGTTTTAGCTGGGTTGAAAGCTGCACATTACCTAACTCATTAATACCACAGTGGAACCCTGCTCTCACTCGGTGGTGTGTCTCAGCAGCCTCTCTGTGTTTGGTGAGGGCAGCGGGGTGGGCTTCCTGACATTTATGGGAACTTGGCCTGTACACCAGAAACCACAAGAAGAAATAGGCTCGGGAGGGTGGTAAACAACAGTAAAGCCACTTCAGACAGGTTGAGCTCTTGAAATTCTTCCATGACTAGTGTAGTAGACTAGTAATTTGTCATTTTTAATTTGATGAAAAGAAAATTTCATGTCATAAGCAGAATGAGCTTAATTTGAAATCCTGAAAAATGAAGATGTTGGCATTTAACAGAGGGTTAAGGATGTTTTATATTCTGTATACTTAATCTCTTTTATAGTAGTAGCCAACAGATGAAGGAGAAAGCGTTAGAACTAGATTTTGGAGTTCATTAGTTTAGCAATTCATGTTGTAGGACTTTACCTGAATCCCTCTTCTGTTCTTCCTACTCCACTCCTCACCAGTTTCATAAGTTTTCTGGATGCTTGGGCCATAAGGTACTAGCAAACTTTAAAATCATTTTTTAAGAAAGCAATCTTTTTAAAATAGTAAATTTATAAATATCAGATATCTGATTTGTAAACATGTACTGAGATTAATTTTATTTCCACAGGGCTCACAGCAACATTAAACCAGGATACTATGTTCTTAAGTCTCTAGCTGCAGAAACACTGACTTTTGATGGAAAGGCTTAAGAAGATCAAGGTCTCATCGTTGGTCCTGAATTTGTATGACCATAAGATACGATAGCATTGAGTCTTGAAATGATTTAATAACGAGTGAGGATTTGCTTTCTCCATTAGAGCATTAAGTATGCTAAAACTATCAACATTGTAAACCAAATTGCCTTATTTTCCTTCTGACCTTCATATATGTCTATCAGGTAATATAGGCTTGAAAATTGATATCCTGTGGTGCTAAAGTACAGTAGAAAGACGAAGTGTATACATGTTTATCTTAAATTGTACGAAGGGGAATTTAAAAACATGTAACTGCTGTTTATACATTGGCTCCTTCCTGCTTATTAATCTGTATGTGTACATGGTGGAAAGCAGCAGAAGCTGGGAGTTGGGCTTTCCTAAGAACCCACCACATGGCCCAGCATCTGTGCCAAAACCAGGCCCTCAGTCTGGCCAGTGCCAAGAGACCACAGAACTGCAGCGGGTGGATGGCGTCGCTGTCCCTGCTGCAGTTCCCGCGGGCATGCTGAGTTTTTGCACCAGGTGGCAGCACTAGTCCATTATTTGCAATGGAGACCAACCAGCCCGGCAGAGGGAAAGTTAGTTAATAGCATTGGGATGTAGTCACTGCAGTGGTGCTATTAACAGTCCACACCCTTGTATTTTTTAACTTTGTTTCCTGTATCTCCTCAGCCACATATCTTAAATATATTTTGTCATGTCTTTATGGTGGGGGCAGTCTTTGCACTTACTGCAGTGCAACACTTGCACTTTACTTTTCCTCCAACTGTCTAAGATTAGAGCAAATCCATTGGCAATACAGCTGCTTCTGCTCTGAGCTACAATCATGGCTTCTCATGTTACTTACCAAGGAATCACAGCTGTAAAATTGATTTCAGTTCATTACACTTCATGATATTGCCCCTCAATTTTGCACACTATATTCTTGTATATTATTTCAAATAAAATGAAAAAAAGTTTACCTCTGATTTCTGATTGATCTTGACTGAATTTTATGTATGAATTTATCAGCACTGGGATCAAGAGAGTTCTAACACTCAGAAGACACGTTTTGATTTTAAAATCAATGTTAATGTGACAAGAGCAATACAAAACTAAGACTTAGAAAAAATTATCTTGGTCTTCGTTACAAGATGCTGAACAGCCCCCCCATGCCTCTTAATCAGTTGACAATGTATAAAGCAAGCCTTATTTATATCTTCATTAAAGATACTATATACCATTTAAAGGACACTCCGCCCTCTGTCTTTGCTTTAGGATAATCAAACTGCTACATACTGGAACTTCTATTTGGGGATATATTTTTAAAATACCAATACCTGACTGCTGCCCTGAGATGTATTAAGCATACAACTTGGCGTCAGGGTTTTTACAAGCTCTCCTGGTGATGTCAGTGTAGGTACATTTGAGTATCACTGGGCCACATGTCTGACAGAGGCCCAGGCTGGGGCACAGGACCTGTTAGTAGCCAGCTACCAGAATCTGAACGAGGAGGAAAAAGTTAGATGTCTAGCAGGAAGGAAGAATCAGGCCTGGGAGTTCAAAGGTTATGCTGATGAACCTACTTTGACATTTTATGCTACTTAAAGTAGAAGTGCTCAAGAAGTAAAGATGAATAGGAAATTCAGGAAAGGTCCATATGGTCTTAACTCATGGGGAGCAGACAGCACCACGTGGAGATGAATGGAGAGCATGTTGCTACTGAAGAGCAGACATCGCCTTCTGAAGCAGCTGAAGCATTATGGGATACACCGCTGCAAATTCTTTGCCGTCTCTGTTTCTTACTGATTGAACGTAAGCTTCCAGGGCTCCTCTGAAAACCAAGAAAAATGAAACAAACTCGTAAGTTAAAAGTTTTAGGGGATAGCAATACAAAAAAATGACAAATGCATTTCCAGAACTTGTGTGTCTGTGGTTGCCTTTGAACATTAGGAGTGTCACACTGGTGACAGTCTGTACTGGACCAGTCTGGTCATGCCCAGGGGCACAGGCTCTCTGCCCCGTGCCGGGAGACACCTTACTGAAACACAAGGCTACGAAGAGCCCACAAGTGGAGCATTTCTCATAATGACATGGTAAGTAGTCTGAATACTCACGATCTCGTGTCGTAGGCCATTGCAGCTCCAAGTTGCTTCCTGCCACCATAGCCCAGTGAAAGGCTGAGGCAGACATCACCTGGCCTGCTGAGTCTAAATGTATGGCCTTTTACAGAAAAAGGGCTAATCTGAACCAGAACATCTGTGTAAGGAGTTAGAATGGCTCCAAGATCATTATTGGCCTATTCGAGTGGAAGGCATTAAAACTCATTTTTGTTACAGTCGCTGTTTCTTTAAAATTTCACGTTGGCTAAAGATGGGGGCTGACACTGTTACTCAGCTCACAGTCTCAGGCTCATCCCATCTGGGTTTGGCTTGGTCTGGTTTTGTTGCTCCCAAAGCCCTGGTCATCCAGGTCCAAGCTCCCGTAACCCGTGAGGAATGTGCTTTCCCCTCCTCTCATCTTTGACCCATCTGCCCCACCAACCACCTGAACATAAATTCATTTGCACATTTCCCATTCCAGACCTGACCTCCCTCCACATTTCCCTTTACACCCGGACAGCTTTATCACATCTACTTCCACACATCCCTCCAAGTAACCTGTCAGAAACCTAGGCCAGTGTTCTGCCTCCCCTTCTTTCACTGTAGGGCGCCAGCTAACGCTCTTGGACCTCCTACCCCTGCTCTACCAGCCTCTGCAAACTTACCTTGAACACACATTTAGCCATTCAGCCCTGCTCTCCCTTTGCCCTGTCTGAGCCTTTACTATCTTGTGCCTTGATGACTGCTGTTGTCTCCTGGTTGGTGGCTGTCCTGTCTCTAAAACCATAGAGCCAGAGATCTCTTCGTGGAGTGTAATGCCACTTGTCATACCCTGTTCCCTTCAGGCCAGTGCCCAAATCCACAACCCGGCTGAGTGCCACCTTCATCATGTGTCTCCACCCGGCCCTTTCCTGGCTACTGCTGGCTTTTAGTTAGTTTGGTGTGCCCTAAAAAGACAGGAGTCACCAGTTTCCTTTTGGTGCAAAGAGCTTCACTGTGACTACTGGCCCAACCTCACTGCCCACCTAAGCAGAGATCAAGGGTGCTTATGACCCTGCCTCTCCCTAATGAGACCCCTCCAGCCATACTGAATCTCTCACTTCCCCATCTTTGGAACACCTTCCTTGCAGGGCTCCTGTCTCAGGACTCAGCTTCAAGTGTTTCAGTAAAGCCCTCCCTCCAGACTGCCCAGAAGAACGGAAAGCATCTTGGGTTGCACACATCTGTGGAGAGGCCCAACTTCGGTATTAACAGCCTCGACTCTGCTGAGGGCTGGCTCCACACTCTGTTCAGGGCACGAGTCCTTCAAAGCAGCCCGTGGAGGAACGGTCACCTCCCAAAAAGGTGTCTGTTAACAGCAATCCTTAGCTCACTGCTCAGTCCCAAGCTCCACTAATACATAATTCTCAGCTGGCTGCAAGATGGGATTTCATGTTGTCAGAGAACAGTGTTTTGTGAGGTGCAGAACTGAGTCTTTAATGGATCAATGTCTCTAGAAAAAAACTTGCTTCTTTTAATACTTCTCTAGTTGCTATGCCACTCTAGGCAATTGTCCCCACTCCACAAATGTCATCTTTACAGATTCACGGGGTGTGTGCATGTAAGAAATAAATGTGTTGAAATTCACAGAAAATTTTCCCATAACAAATGGACTACATCCATTCTTATTTAATAAATGGCTAAAAATCAACTTCGCTTTATCTGCATTCAAAAGGATAAGAAATTATATAAATAAATTATATAACAAGTAAAAATCGGCTCAGAAATGAGGGTTTTTTTTTTTTTTGATTCATTAAAAACACCATCAGAGCTATGGGGAGAAAAACAGATTAAGCGGCCCTCCCACATAAAATCAGAACAAGATTTTCAAGCATTTAATAAATTACTTCATATGCTTCAGCAAAACATTAGCTTTCTTGGAAGGCAGGCCAAGCATTATGTAAGAGATGGTTGCAACTGTGCTTTGTAACCATAGTTCTCCGTACTGGAGAAAAACCCCACAGATTAATACTACAGAAATGGCTTGTGGTAACACGGCAACACTGCTCACGGTGACACTCACTAAGCAAGTAGAGGTTTTCATGGAAAACAAAGTCAGATTTCTGTCAAGCAGTAAACATTCTGCGTGCTTAGTGCTGAAGTGCACACTGACTTAGATACACCCCAAGCCTGCAAAGGCAGTTAAAGCCCCACCCTGGCCTCAGGCTCATTTCAGGCCCTCAATCCCCAAACCCTCTAATCACCCAGTGCTATGGGGACTCCAAACATTCCTCTCCAGCACAGGGATCCCAGAGTGTCACACAGTTACTCTGAGCAGGGGAATGGCGTGCAGCCTGCGGCCCTGCACAGTGGAGCGAGCAGAGGTCCAGGGAGGTGAGCTGCACCAAGTATTTTCTGACAAACTACAAATGAGAGAAGCGCTAGGCCATCTGAGTCCAGGCACAAGTCTGACGTAAGTGTACTCCTCCTCAGAGGTCGGGAGAAGCACTGCTGACCCCCTTGAATACTGAAAGTGAAGGTTTCAGGCAGTCCTCTCCCTTCCTTGGCAACAGGTCGGCACCACAGGACACAGGCGCGAGCAGCAGTGCTTCCACACCCGGGGCGCACAGGGGGGCCCCAGGCAGGGCTGGACAGGCCAGCTTCCCACCCACCCTGCCTGGCTTCTGAGTCTGCCATTACTCCGGCCTAAAATTAACTCAGCCACTTTCATTCAGGCTCCGGAAAAACATCTTGTGTCAAAAGGCAACAGAGAGAAGGGCAGGAGTGTTCACTGTGTGCCACTGATGTAGCAGCAGTGCTTGCTGTCCTCACTGTCCTGTTTTATGCCAGCTGAGCAGACTGCTGGGAGGAACAGGATGTGTAGACCCCAGGGTCTGCACCAGAAGCTAAAGCAAACGTAGTGACATTTAAAGAGCAGTGCTCACCCTGGGTTATCCACAGCACGATGGTAGGCCCTTGCCCACCAGGAGCCAGGCTGCAGTGGGCGCAGTCTGCAGAATCTCCAGCTTGGGCCATGAAGGTTCTGGTAGCAGCCGTGTGTGGAGGAAGGGTAGGGGAGGCCTTATTTAAAAAGCATGACAGGATTTCTGAGCATGATTTTCAGCGCTAAATATAGGGATAGCAATAGCACTGCTGATGAAATCACTTGGGAGACATTTTTAAAGAGAAGCAAAAGAAAACAGCTTTGTGATGTACCCAGCGCAGGGACAACTGTTGTGGATGAACTTCTCCCAACCCATGAAGAAGACAAAGATGAGCCCTCCTCAATTAGCTGAGTCCAACTCAATCCCTGATGGTGCTGCAGCTGAGTGAAGCTTTGGGCCTCAGGAAAACAAAGACTGCAAAACCCTGGGTTAGCGCAGCCCCTGACCTGAGTTGAAGGGCTCTGCCAGGTTCAGGAACTCAGGCTCCACCAGCAGACAGTTCCCTTCCCTCTGTGCTCCTCGGGGCAGTGGGGAGGCCCTGGGCTAACCTAGTCTCACGCACTAGGTGTCAGGAGGCTCTGGACCTTGCGCCTCGGGCCTCTGGCTGCTCTCAGAAGCTGCTACTATTTCTCACTGACCTCAGGAGGCTGCTCCAGGGAGCCACTCACCTGGAATAATCTCCCACTGGAGCACCGTGGACCACCAGGGTCTCTACGAGATCTGATGTGGCTCACAACCCAGTGTGTGAGGCGATCTGGGTGAGGCCGGGCTGAGCGTGGCTGACACTCTGCGTGCCCACATGGTCAGGGGCCCCTCGCCATGCAGCCCCCCTCGGCTGGGTGCCAGCCTGAGATCAGCAGAGGCTGGCCAGGTGCTGGGCCTAGGCCCCCAGAGAGCTGCGAACGGTTGCAAGAGCTGTTTCCAAGAAGCATAGAGCAATGCGGTGGATCCTGTAGAGCTTTCAGTGCTCGTGGTCCGCAGTTTGCCACACTGCACCAGTCACGGTCCACTGAGGAGTCGCAGTGCTCTAGTTTGGCTTCCAACCATGACAGGGTGTCCAGGAAGCAAGAAGGCCCAAGGAGAGATGATTCACTGTCAACACTGGGGACTGGAAGCTGGGAGTTCCCTCGGTGACATGTGTCA
Source organism: Fukomys damarensis (assembly GCF_012274545.1). NCBI lineage: Eukaryota > Metazoa > Chordata > Mammalia > Rodentia > Bathyergidae > Fukomys > Fukomys damarensis. The sequence goes on from NW_022900916.1 coordinate 11,333,152, forward strand.
GCAGGGTTCCTAGCCTGGGGTCCGTGCTCTCCACAGGCATAGACTCAGGGCCAGGAAATAGAGAAGAGGCCTGGGCCTTACCTGGGCCCAAAGGCAGACAGGATGTGTGAAAAAGAGCCAAGTAAGCAAACACAGGAAATGGAAGGAGGCAATTTCACAAAGGAGACGAAGACAGGGCCAGAGATGATGGACCTGCCCACAGGGTCTCGGAGGTGCCTCGAGCAGGGCCACGCTATCACCCCGAGGCCCTCCTGCGGGGCTCACAGAATGACTGTGGACCCAGCATCTGTAGCAGGAGCCTGGGGAGGAGGTGGTGGTCAGCACCTTTGAGGGCTGCAGGGTTAGGAAAGGGGCCACCTCCGAGGAGTGAAAGGCTGGAGGACACTCACAGGTGCAGTGACAGGCATGGCATTCCAGGCACGGCAGGTCTAAGGTACGTGTGCACACGTGTTATGTTCACAATGTGTTCACGCACTGCCGCTAGAGGACACACGGGACCACAATGGCTGCTCAGCGGTCCTCCTTCCCTATTACTACCTACTGTGTTACACCTGGCACTTCCAGAGATGGCGTGTACTACGCTCCTCCAATTCAGTAACTGCAGCCTGTGCAAGTGACGCAGAAAGCATGCGCCACAGTGACTGTCATGGGCAGGTGGCCCACAGATGGATGCAGCAGGCACAGGGCAGCTGCAGTGGGACTGTGGGGTGGGGAGGGAGTCGCTGGCTCCCTAGTTCACTGCCCGTGCTGCAGCCCTTGGGCCTGGGTTATAAGTGGGGCACCCTTGTGTCACCGTACTGGGATGGCCCTCCACCACCTACCACAGCCCAGCACAGACAGGCGCCACCGGGCCAGCCTTACCTAATGAGGAGGAGCCGGTCCTTCTCAGATGGGTGGTCATCCAGCCACTGGGAGAAACGTGCGTGCGACCACTCTGCCCTCTGTGGGTGGCAGAAGGAGAGAGAACACAGTCTTTGGTAAGGGGCAGCAGATACGCATCCAGCAGCTTGGATGGGGCCCCGGCAGGAAAGGGACTGAAGAGCCCTGCCCGCAGCACTGGGAAGGCGGTGCACACCTTGGCACCTTCCTGACTACTGAGAAACGGTCAGGATTTGCTAATTTAGGGGAGCTAGACAAGGAAATAGGATCTCCATTAAAATCTCTGAGAACATAAAAAACTTGCGACATTATTATTTAAAGGGCTAATTCTAGATTTCTCGGGTAAGCAGACACTGGGCAGCAGGAGCCTTCCTTCCTGTAGCTGGACTCCACGCGGCCGGGTCACAGAGGGCCTGCTGCAGTCTTTACCTGGAAGGGGGACTTCAGCTCAGCAGGTGCTCTGGCGAACAGAAACTGAAGGATGATGCTGAATGGAATGATCTCCCCCAGCGCAGGGCTGCTGGCCACATGTTCACTTGTCTGGAAGAGCAGTGGTCTAGAAGGGAAAGGGCAGAGGTAAGCTTGCTGTTTGGAGACGACAAGGTGGGAGAAGCATTCAGCTCCAACAATAATATTCTTCCTAGGCAGGCACCTCCGGAGCCCTCTGTTCTGCCCAGTGCACGTGCACACACACGCACACACATGCACACAGGCTGATGTCTCTGAGCTCCTCCCTCAACCCTGATCACTAGGCAATGGTCTGATGTTACTTCCAGTTTACTCAGCAAAATCTCTCGTAGAGTTCATTTAATTAACAAGCTGAAATCAAATAAAGCAAAATAAAGGCCTTGAGTTGGCATAACTAATAGATTCTTACGTTGGTCAATGCTTTCAACTTTCATTTTACATACAATTCATCTTTAGGTTATAATCAAATATGGATAAAACATAACATTTTCTACACAACTTTTCAAAATGGCAATTATGTCTCTGTATATAGTTATTACTTTGCTAGCCATTCCATCAAAAGTTAGGGTAACTCCCTGCACTGCATTTCCGGTCTCACCATCACAATTTCATAGGAGGGGTATGCAGGCAAAGCCACACCACTAGCAGTCATCTACCACCTTGTGAAAGGGATGGCAAGAAGCCATCATGGCAGTGCACACCTGCAGTCCCAGTTACTCAGCAGGCTGAAGCAGGAGGATTGCTTAAGCAAAGTTTGAGACAGGCAATGCAACCCCATATCAAAAAATTAAAAATTAAAAAGATCAGCAAGAATGATTTAAAACCATTATGCATTCCTCTTTTCCCCTGAGCTCTGATGGATAAGCACTAATGACTGCAAGCTAAACATCAGAGGCTGCACCATTTCCTGACACATGAGCTGATCTGACACGAGCAACAGTACTGTCTTCCCACCTCCTTCACTCCACCTTAATCACCCCATCCAGGAATGCAGGCCTGTGTGAAACAGGGATTTCTCCCTCTATTTCACTAATAAGGTCTTAAGAGCCAAGAGTGCTCTCAACAGACAACTGGTTCTTGCTGGATCTAGCATATTATTAGAGAAAAATGTCTTCTTCATATTAACTATTCTTCCAATACAATCGATCTCTACAGGGGCTGTTCTAATTTCAAGTGTTTTATCAAATAGCTTTTTGTTATTTACTTTCTTCAGTTTTGGGAAATACTTCCTTTCCATTGTCTCTCACCAGAAAGGCAGGAGTGTGGCTGGCCTGTGGCCCTGGAGATGGAGGTACCTGTGTCTGGCCTGACAGAGCGCAAGGCCCGAGTCACTTCACAGTACTGCATGGCGAGCAGCTTCAGAGCCCTGGTCAAGCACCTACTCGGCCACGGAGGGAACTGGGACGTAGAAAGACTGCAGGCCTCCCTGTCAGGCCTTGTCTGTGCGTGGCACAGTGTCCAGTGAGGCGACATGTGATTATAATCAGCAGCAACAATGACAGCCACACATATGGAGCTCGCCAAGGGCCAGGCACTGTCTTACTTTCTCCTTGCTGAGCCACAATACCAGACACCACAACTTAAAGAAGGAAAGGTTTATTTTGGCTCACAGTTTGTACAGCAAAACTCCCAAATTCAGAAATAGAACCAACACGGCCAGGTGCCACAGAGCCTGCCCTATCTTCCCCAGCAAGATAAGGAATGGCCGAACTTGGGCTGCAATGCACCCCACAGGTATGGTGCCACTCAGGCTGCCTTGGTCCACAGTTCCTAAACAGGAAAAGAACCAGCAGCAGAGCCTAGCTTCTGAACATTCCCAGATTCTCCCGGGTGGCTTCCCAACAAACATGGACAATAGCATTTACCACAAGTGGCACACAGCCAGGGTTCGCATCGGCCCACGCACAGGCCACCTGCAAGGCTGCTCCCAGAATCCCAGCACAAAGCACACTGGCTCAAGTCCCTGGAGAGGTGGCCTTGCCCCAGACTCAGACTCCCAGCAAGGCCCTGCCGGGCAGGGGATCCAAGCACAGTGCATTCCCACAGGCACAGGGGCACAGGGCCTGAGCTGGGTACGGACAGCAGCGCTCCTAGACTCAGAGGCCACCTCAGTACTCACTTCATGGGGCACAGCCTCCTGCCCAATCCATGCAGATCAGCAATACTGCCTAAACCCAGTGGCCATCCTGTGGCTACCCGAAACCATCCTGCAGTCCCATCAGGGTGACAGCTGCTCAGCCAGCAGCCTCACTTGAACTCAGCTCAGGCAGCAGCCAGCAGACTAGAGAGTCTCACAGTGCACCAACCTTCCCCACACCCCACATCAGGGTCACAGCAGCTGGCCCAGCTACAGTCCCAAGCTACATACTGCAGCTCTGGCTGTGCAGGTCAGGAGAGACAGTGGTGTCGTCAGGTACACAGACACCACTGTGAGGACATAGGGCCTACAAAGGGTCAGAGAGTCAGATGCCACCAGAAGAGACTCATAAAGCTCTAATAACGGACCCAAGAAGTGGGGATCTGCGACATGCCTGACACACAATTCAGAATAGTCATCCTAAGGAAGTTCAGCAAACTACAAGAACATAGATAAAAATTAGATGGAATTTGGAAAACAATACATGAAGAAAAGAAGAAAACTGTCAAAAAAAGCCTTAAAGAATACAACGACTGAATTGAAAATTTCAAGAGAAAACTTCATCCAGCACATATAAGTGAGCTTGAAGACAGAATTTCCCTTGACCCACTGTGGTCCTTCACACTGAGCTACAGCACCAGATTTTAAAAAAAGTTTTGTATCTTGAGACAGTTGACTCAATAAGTTACCCTGGCTGGGCTTAAACTTGAGAACCTCCTGCCTCAGCATCTTAGAATGCTGCAAATACAGGAAAGCACCTCCATGCCCAGCTCTGAATATTTTATATTATCCAATTATCAGACCAAAAAGAATGAAAGAGAATGAAAAAAGCCTATAGGAATTATTGGAAACAAGAGAACTAAGATTTGAAGAAGAGTTTTTAAAAGCACATTTAAAGTAATGGTGGCTGAAAATTTCTCACACCTAAGGAATGATGCCATTAACATCCAGGTTCAGACTGTGAAAAGGTCTCCAAGCCCAAAGAGAAGCTCATCAAACACATGACTGTCAAACTATCTAAACTTAAAGATGAAGAGTTTTGGTGCAACATGAGGGAAGAAATGTTTCATGCACAAGACACTAGGGGGGCCACCAGAGAAGTGCTCTTCATGTTAAGAAACCATTCCCTTCTTTCCGATGAGATTAGACAGCTGATTCTGCTTCTCTTTGATCTTTGTCATAGGGAAATTCAAAGCCAAATCTGAAGCTCAGCAATTAAATTAGTTCTACTGTTTATGTTAGTTTTCTTGGCATTTGTGATTTTCTTTTAAGTCTTCAGTATTTTCGTAATGTAAACTGCACAAAGAAGATACAAAAAAGGACAGAGGACAAAAAGAAAGATCAGAAGTGCGCAGAGGCAGGGAGCGAGGAGCAGTTGGGACAGGCCGTGGGGCACAGGCCCCATTCAACCAGGGTTTTCCTGGCAATCCCCATCCCTGTGGAGCTCCTGGTCACAGAAGCTGTTTTTCTGACAAGATCAAGTCCTCCACACCGGCCACCAGCAGAACTGCTGTAAGAGTACAAAGGGCAGAACTGGCCTTCACCCTGTATTCCACATCCCGGACAGAATTACCTGCAAGCATCAAGTACAGACATTTTATTTCTGCTACTTGTTTTAAGAGGTGGAAAGAACACAGCTTGAGCCCTCCCTTTTCCTGATTCCAGGTGGGACTGGAAACACCAGCAAGTTAAAAAAGTAAATCTCCATCTGAAGTGCTTCATGAAACAAAATTAATTAAGGTGTTATAAAAAGCAGTTATCCCAAATGTCATAATGTCATTCTTAGAGAACACTGCTCTAAATATAGCACACTTTCAAGGTTAAACTTTGCAGCAGAAGGTAGCATTAATTAGCGGAGGACTGGGTCCATGAGGAACAACTGTAGTTCCAGACCGGAGATTCACACTGTAGTGGCTGAGGGCTGCATCACTATCAGCTTGCTAAGGCCAATCAGGAAGCAATGAGAGCTCAAAGTCCTGCTGCTCCTGTATCCACCTATCATGCCATGCCACCTGCCACAGCACACAGCCCTCCTCCCCTTAGTGAGGGGCCTAAGTCTGTACTGCACTCCAGGGCCAGCCGTGACAGGAAAGGGCAGGGGATCAATGGCTCTGGAGGACAGGGTATCAGGGCCTTGAGAGAAGAGTTAAGTGGAGGCTGGAGGCCTGCAGGAGAGAGCCCCAGGATGCTAGCTAGGGGATCAAGCTTATAGCTTGGGGACAAGGAACCATGCAGGCCCCAGAAGAAAATGTCACAGGGACTGATGACATAGGGTGAATAAGGCTCAGCATGGAGAGGTTTGAATGGCTCCCTCCTCAAGGTCTCTCTCACTGGAAGATCCCCGCAGACCAGGTGGCAGGGGAGGCAGGACTTTTGGCGGACACTCTCAGGCAATGCAGGTATACATTTGCTTGAATGTTTCTGGCGCCCTGTCTGAGAGCCTGCATGTGACAGAGGGCAAGGAGATAAGGTGAATGTGTTAGCAGCAGGCTGCTGTCACCAGAACCCCTTTACATTTTTCTGATATCTTCCTGGATGATACACAGGAACATTTAAAAACAAAGAGGAACTTCTGGGATGAGATGTAGGGCAGTGGTGATGATCCAGCACAGGCCTGGCAACCTGGCCACTGCCTATTCTGAGGACCAGCGCAGGCCCACCCAGTCCACACCTGCTGTGGGGGCTATAGGAGGAAGTGTCTGTGAGACACCTGGACAGGCCTGGTACACAGGCAATGGTTAAGTGAGGGTTGTTTGAAACAGCATGACTGAAAATGCACTAAATATTCAGCCTTCTGCGTTTATCGGGGTGCTCGCAGCAGCAGGCACCAAGGCAAGCTAAACCTGAGAAGGAGGTGTGCTGAAACCTAAAGCTTGGAACTAGGAACCCAGAAATCTCAGGGAAACAATTATTTCAGAGAATGTGATAAGGGGCCCAGATCACAAGTGGAAAGAAAGGACAGAGTGCATCTGGGGTCTTCACATCATAAGTGCTACGAGTAGAATAATGGCCTCCACCCAGGGTAACAGAAACTCAGGCAGGGAAGCTTGGAATTTCCAGCAGCACCTAGATCATCAACAAAGGGAGGACCTGGAGGGCCTTCACCACTCCCACAGTGAAAGGTAGCTGCTCTGGGTGATGGATGGCTCCCTTCCTGCAGCACACTCCTGCTGAAAGACCCATGGGACACAGCCCCACTTCCTGACAGCTTTCACTGAGCCCTCATGAGACCTCCATGCAATGGATGTGCCAGGCAGGCTGTGAACATCAGGACAAGCTGTCCCTCAGCAGTGAGGGTGGCTGGCCTGCCTCACTGCCAGCTCCATGTCCCCGAGCTGGTGAAGGGCATGTGTCCTCAGCCTTACACAGATCCACACTGACAATGTCAAAGGTCGGAGCTTCCAGGCCTGTGGCCTCACAAACAGGGCTCAGGTGCTAATGCCATGCTGCGGAGGAACAAGTAGGATAGGGACTGACAGTCTCCTGAGAAATAGAGCCACCGGGGGCAAATAACTAATGTCAGCAGCTTTCTGAGGAAGCATCTGTCCTGGGCAAGAAAAGGGTCTTATAGCCCGAGGAGCTCTAAAGCAGACAGTAAGATGCAAATGTATGCAAAAAGCTAGCAGTTTAATTAAACAGTCTGCTAATATCACCATCAGGAAGAGCACCCAGCAGCAGCTGTGGGCTGGGGGCAGGGCGCCTATGAGGGCTGCTGTGCTCCTTGTCCATGGTCAGGTCCATGGCTGGCACAACCACTCCCCTTGCTTGCACAGGACCCCATGTGCCTGCTGCACCCCTTGCAGCCATGGCTCCTGCACTGCCCCAGCAGCTCTGGGCTGTGGTAGGGTGGGCTTTGGTGCTGGCTCACCTCTCCCTGAATCATGTTTTAGTATATTTTATATTGTACTTTAGTGCCTTTGTTATTTCTGAATGGGAAAAACTGTGCAAGAGGAATTTTAGAATAAAAACTACTGACTTTTGTGACTATAAAAATAACTCCAAACACGAAATTTGAATAAAAAAAGCTCTGAAAAGAAAACTCACTGATGACAATCCTACTATTCAAAAATATTCTGATGTTTATCCTTTCTGGCTTTCCTTCTCTCTACAAACACATACAATTATTTAAGAAATCATATTATACATCTTCATACTAGTCTGTTTTTTCACTTAGTGATGATGCGTTGGGGAGTATTTTTCATATTAATACCAGTATAATTATTAACAGCTACATATATTTGATCCTATGAATACTGTGTGTTTAGCCAATCCTCTACTGTCTGCCATTCAGTTGGTTTCCAGTACGATTTGGAACAGGTAAGAGAGGGGGCCCGGTGAGTGAGAACCAAGGTCTAACACGGTCCTGCCCCAGACCATGGCAGAAGTACAGGAACCACACACATTCGCTGCAGCTGACTTGGACCAATTTTGGAAGAGACAGATCTCTAATACATGTTTTGCACATATGTAAAATCAGAGGTCTGTCCCTAGGCTATCAGAATAAAGAGTATTCTGTGCCAGTTTCCTTCTAAGATGGGGTCTGGGAGGAGTTGCTACACGGCAGAAGTGTTCCCAGGTCAGTTTCCTCACATGACAGCTCAGCCAAGAGCCACGCCATGAACAGAGGGGGTGGTTTAGGTTTACAGCGCCCCCTTCTCAAGCACTTGGGCCAAACCCTTCATGGCACAATGGGCCTGGGTATGAACATCCTAACATACTAGGCTTTCATTCTGGGTCTTGATCCAGGTGATAAAATAGCTCTCCTATTCTCATGAAAAACTTAGAAAGTGCTTGAATCAACTCAGTGAGTTTCTGCAGATCCAGTGTATCTGTAGAAATATTATGCTATATAAAAATCTGTTGGAATTTCTTAATTAATTCAAGTTATGGGGATACTGCCTGGGCAGGATACACTCTTAGGTGGGTGAGGCCTTGGGAGCCAAGGAATTATCCACAGGGGCGTTCATCGGGACCAGAATGCCAGGTAAAAAGCGCAAGCACCTTCACAATGGTAGAAAGGAAAAGATTGTATTCCTTGTCAGCAGAGCTACTAAATAGAGTTCATGAGTTCAGAGCCCTATGAAAAAGCAGAGACTCTCTAAATGCAAACTTTTAACAGGTCATGAAACTAATGTAGTGATTAAAATAACCCAATAGAATAGAAATGACAGATTATTTTATGAAGTAAATGTAATGACTGTTTCATGCAATATATGTATGAGTGTTCGAGTGTAAGTATAACAGGTTTGAGTGTATCTGCGGGTTTATATGCATTAGTACCTCGGCTCACAAATGCTTTTGTTTGCAAATGACTTGGCTCACAAACAGAAGTGTTTGTTTGCAAACTCTGCATCGGGTGACAAACATGACTGCAGCCATCTTTCCCACACAAACACAAACATGGCTACCTTTTCCAAAATCATAGATAAAATTCAGTTCATGAACCAAGGTATCACTGTATTATGATACAAAAAATCTCTTATCATGAGTCTTGGTAAAAAGGTTGGAATACCTCTGGACTGATCATTACTTCAAGAAAAGCTAGATATTTAAACTGAAGGATTTATAAAACTATACACTGATCACCGATTCCATACACAGATCATAAAAGACGTCACCCAGATCTTAAAGTGTTCCTTTAGGAATTCTTTTCTTGTGGGAATTGTGAAAGGTGAAGGAAAAGTTCCATCTTAAATGGCTTAAACAGAATTAGTCTTACAGGGAACTCATCCTCAGAAATTACATCTCCATACTGTGACACAGTTCTAAAAGCAGTCAAGCAAAGGTCATCCTGCCTCAGCAAACAGGAAGATTAGCATATTTGAATACACACATTCAATAAATACCTAAACATGGGACTATCAAAAATAATAGCATAATCTTAATATAGCAAATGCCAAATCAATAGTTTTCCTCAGACTTTCTTTGGTAACTAGTTAACTAATACCCTCCAGTATGTCAACTAACTCAGTCAGGGAAATGTTTTACTACCCAAGTCCGGGGATTTAGTTCAGTGGCACCATGCCTGCCTTGCAAGCACAAGGCCTGAGTCTGATCCACAGTACCAAAAAAATTACTTTTACTACCCAGTGGTTGTTGCTGTGCTACTATCTTACTTAGAGTAAAAGGCTACACAGGAGTTTTACTAAGGTTATTTTTATGGTACAAATGACTAATGGATTGGCAGTATAAGAACCTTTAAAATCACCCACATTTGTAATGCAGAATTCTATGGCTTCAATAAAGTATTTAAATCTCTTTCAAAAGATCCGAGCTGAGCCAAAGGAAGGACCTGAAAATACCTGTGGTGTCATTTTAAACTTTCCTGAAATCTACCTTGGTATAGGTGGTGTGCTGGCCAGTCCTGAGTGCCGACCTGACTGTCTAGGGAGACTCCCAGAGGTGACCGGTTGTGAGGGTGCCTGTCTTCCCAGGGGGATGCACTGACAGTTCATGACTGAATGGGCAACTGGAGATGGGCCCCAGTTGCAGGAAGAAGGTTACGGGGATGGGAGCTTGGGTACTACATCTGGTCCCCAGCCTCTTCCCCTCTGGATCTTTCCCTGCTTCCGGCTTCCCAGATGCTGCAAGTTGAACAACTTTGCTCTGCTATCTTCTCCCACTGTGATGCTTCTGCCTGGGAGCAGCTGACCATCAAATGAAACTGTGAGCCCAAACAAACCTCTCCTCCTTTAAACTGTGTGCATTAGGCATTTTGTCCCGACAGGAAATAAGACCAATACAGATGGGAAGTAAGTTTTCATGTAGGAAAAAATAAAATGCTCTTGTGTTGGCATTTAAAAACAAAAAGTGCCTCTGTGTCAATTACAAATGGACAAAGTAAAGCACTGGGTTCCCCTCTCAACCAGCAACATTGGATTCTTGTATTTCTTATATTCTTGTAGTTCTTGGATTCTTACTATTTCATTGGATTCTTATATTTCCTGAATTTTCTAATCTATAGCCTGATGACATAAGAGAGTAATGCAATCATTTAAAAGGACATACTACTTAATGATTACTCTTCTTTGCAGTACTGAGTTGGTTTTGCGAAGCTGCATGCCTGGACCTTCACAGAAATACACTAAGTGATCAGTTTGAACTCAGTGATGATGTTAGTTTATGCCCAGGCTTCCCGTGTGGCACTCTGTGCACACAAAGCTGTTCTAAGTATGGCTTATGGTGATCCCCTGGGCCTCCTTTCTGAGGGTAAATATTTTCTATGTGGAGTGTAATGTGAAGAACTTTGAGACTCTTTGGCTTACTGAATATGAACAATATCTCATCTGCTAAGACCTTCCACTGAAGATCTCAGTCATGAAGTTATTCAATGTTTCTATAAAATCTGAACTGACACAAGCCTAAGTGTTCAGTACTGAACAGACTTTATTCTGTTAAACTGGCATAGTCTTAGATCACAAATATGAATTAATTTGCTGCTTTTCTTTTTGAATTAGTTTCCATGAAGCTCAATTCTAAGTCTGGTGCTCAAATGTATTAGCCAAGATAGCCAGTACATTCCTGTACTGCGCAGAGTTCAGGCCACTTAACACTTTCCACAGGAGTCCCGCTATGTCCTTATCATGGAACATAACCTATGATATTTTGAGAAATAGATCGGATTAAGATGATAAGTGAACAAATGAAAAAAATTACCCCTATAAGGAAGAGAATAAACTTTCCTAGCTCATTCTTATGAACTCTAACTCAAAAAGAGACCATATACACACTAATTTACTAGTCACTACGTGTAATTCTATATAGGCTTCTGATGTGAATGGTAACTTTTAAGACAATGTATATCAAGCTACCATTGCTATTCAGAAAAAAATTGAATGCTGACAATTTTATGTAATTCAATCTGAAGCGAAGACAAGCATTTGCTAAAAGCATATGAATATATTAACAAAGAATTAGGTCTCACCTGAATGACCTCAGCATTCGATAGGACTTTCCTAAGTCAGATACTCGTCTGCAAAATGGACCCATAGCCAACTCCATCTGAAAGATTAAAAGATACTTCACAGCTTTCACATCAGAAACCTAAGAGGGCTGGGGATTTAGCTCAGTAATTCTGGCACCTACCTCACAAGCACAAGACCCGACTTCAATCCCTGGTAACCTCCCCCCGCAAAAAAAAAGAAAAGAAAAGAAACCCAAGCAGAATTTGGGACACACTGGTTACAAGTTTCAGCTTGCAATAAACTTAGGTTACCTGGATTGTGAGGCAAGTTCTGAAAGCCAATTATATTTCCCAAAAGCAAGAAATTAGATAATTTTTACACTTATTTGCTAAAGGAAACTAACATGAGAAAATTCCTTCATAAAAACAAAAACAGGCTGTCTGTGGTGGCACATGCCTGTAATCCCTGAACTCTAGGAGGCTAAGGCAGGAGGATCGCAAGTTCAAACCCAGGCTAGGAAATTTAGAAAGATCCTAAGTCAAAAAATTAAAAAAGGGCTGGGAACATAGCTTGGCAGCAGAGCATCCCTGTATCCATTCTCCAGTACTGCAAAAAACAACAAAAAAAAACCCTTTTTTTGGTTAAATAAAAGGAGAAAGTCTAATCATTTCTCCATTGAAGTATTAGGAAAAGTTTTCATAACTATATATCTATACTTTAAGTAGGTATCTCAAGTCTTTTTATGATGAAAGTAAATGATGAGAATTTTTATTGTCAATGTGGCCCAAGTACCAGCTCTCTCACCCTTCCTATAGCTCATCTGTGTCAGAATCACAAAAGTGCAGTCACTGGCAGAGCGGCCCTGCAAAATCAGCGAGCTCCTCTAGGCACAGCTCTCACGCATGCAACATGGACATGATGACATCCACCTAATAGAATTATGTACTTAAGCGGATGAATTCCTCAAAGCTCTACACGTGTGGCATGTAAGTGTTCGTTAAATGTCAGCAATTACTCTCAGTATTTAGAAAATGTTCTTTTATTAGTAAATTAATCTGCATCTGACAGAATTTAGCACACTTTTCACTTCTCTTTATTTTCTTCTTTTGCCCAGAAAATTCTGCTTGTCACTAATTGGGCTCTCTGTTCTTTATGAAGTGCACTCAGACGATAAACTGTTTCTCTTCTCTTGCTATTAAGTATGCACCCTGGGCGAGAACAGTTTAGAAAATGGCTGAGAATAGGCTGCTCGCTGGGAGTGTGGCATCTTTATTCAAGAAAAACACAGGAAAAAAGTGAGCTTTCTGTCCTGCTGGCAGCCCCATGAAAAAGTGCTCAAAGTCTCGCCACAGTAGACCTCGAAGCCCTAATCAGACATTCATTTGAGAAGCATGTGGGACTGGCTACTAATTGCCAGGTACCAAGTCACACATGGGGATAAGATGATGAATTCAGTTCCCTTGCCTTCAAAGAATCTTAAATTTAGTGAAGAGGATATTGATTTATTCTAACAATGTGATTATTCAACACAATTATAAGAAAGGCTATGCATGTATGTAAATATATGCACATATATACATTCACATTTCTTATGATTTTGAATACACTGAATAAATGCACATTACACACATACAAATACACACATAATGATTATTATTAGGCCCTTTTTAAATGTCAAAATGTATGAACTAAGTGCTGAGGAGAACTGGAGAGCAGCTTCCTTGAGATGTCTTGAAAATGTACAATGGCCATGTTAATACCTCATTTACAGGTTAAAAGACACACGCTGTACAAAGTGTATCCAAGAGGGAAATTGTACATAGTTGAAAAACTTTAAAATAAGTAAAAGTAAGTTAAAAAAAAGGAAAATCTAGGAGGGGGGGAAAGCCAGCAAGCAGAACAGGTGTGAACCATTGTTCTCAAACTCAAAAGACAGAGAGGGGCTGCTCCTGGGACCTGGTTACTTTATTCACTTTGTGGGGGCCTCTGGTCTCCTTCAAATGCACCATTTACTTTACACGCTACAAAGAAAGATGTGATCATCGCCCACCTTTGATTTGGTAATTCTAATCATATACCTAGCTGTATATAAAAGGGTTTTAAACACATTATTTATGAAACGTTTTGGCCAATTTTTAAAAATTAACTTAGTGGTTCACTGTCTTCAAAGATCAAAGCAAATAATGTTCTGGCTGAGCACTTGAGGTTAAAACAACTAAATGTCTGGGGAAAAGTTACTTGTGTGAGAGAATATGACCTCAGAAGGCTGAGAAATCTACAATGATGCAACAGACTGCTATGCCATAGGACAAGTGCAAAATGTTGAAGGTTGTAAAATAAAATTTTCATCCATTAGGGACCTATTGGGTTTCTTTCTTTTTGTTGTTGTTGGGTTTTGAAAATCATTTTTTTCTGCTAAAATTCCATCAAACAATAAAGGCCATATTTTAAAGAGCAGGCGTGTTCCTTTTAGAGGAGGTGACACTGCAAGTAGCTATGGGTTCAGAAATGGCCTGTGCAATGGCCTCTCTCCAGTCCTCCTGCATGGAGGGAGGGGTAGGTGGTCAGCAGCAGGCAAGTGAGCTGGTTATTAGTTGCTCCTCACCCACCTCAGACATGTGCTTCACCACCAGGCATCTCAGGGTACTCCCAGAGCACTCCTGCCCTGACACTGTTCAGAAGAGGAGGCCAGAGGAATTAGAACAGACATAAGAATTCTGATTATCTTATTTTCTAAATGTGTATATTTTGGGCAAAGTGAAAAAGATATAAATGTTCACTTAAAGGGCACCAGAAAACTTCTAAGTAGAAAATGCTAAGAGTACCACTAAGCAATTTAATGACAACTTCACTAGCCCATCTCTCCCTTGAGGGGGGTAAAGAAACTGTGGGTAGAAGGGACACAGGCTCCAGAGGGCACCTTGGGCAAATCTCCAGAGATGCAAACTCTCGGAGCCCCAGGGGCCTTGGACAAGTGGAGCGCTGTCAGAACTGCTGTGTGAAGAGTGTAGACATGGAGACCATGTGGCCACAGTGGGGAGTTAATTACCTGTAGGAAGCCACCTTGTGCCTGTGACCTGGATTCCTGAGGGGTGGGGGTCAGTACTTCCCTCACTGTGGCCCTCCAGATTGCACCCTGCAACTACTTTCTCTCTGCACTGTGACCAGTGAGGAGCAGTTAGGATTCTTAAAACCCAACTCTTAAAAGAGATCATAATCTATCTATGCAATTAGACTTTATGCCAAATAACCTGCACTCCCAAACCTACTTGACCGGTCCCTTGTTGAGCTTTCTCTTTCTGTGATTTATGCCAGTATAGCTGGCAGTTTATCACAAGAACCCTTTCAAACCCACAGAGCATTTGTGTGTTCTTGGTTCCAGGGACCCAGGGACCTCAGTGGCTTTGTTTGAATTTGAATACAAATTGATAGAACTTTCAATAATGACGGAGTTAAAAGGCTTTCTAGTTCACAGTGGGTGCCTGTCATGAATATAAATGTCAGGATAAAGCTACCTATTTAAGTGTTTTGACTAACCCTGAAAAAACACTTCCAATCAAGCACAGTTCTGAAAGCTGAAATACAACAACAGAGAAATAGTTGGAGGCAAGAAATCAAACCTAATAAAATACAAACTCCACATTCACAATTTAATTATTTTGGGGGGGCAGTACTGGAGATTAAACACAGCAGCACTCCTCAGCTACAGTCTCAGCCTTTTTTTGTTGTTGTTTTGTTTTCTTATCTTGAAACAAAGTTTTTCTACATTGCCCAGAATGGCCTCAAATTTAGGATTTTACCTGAGAAGCTGAGATTACAGGCATGTCCCACCAGGCGTGGCTCAAAATTTAGCTTAAAAAATGGAGGCAGGGACCTTGATGTCATAGCTGGACCATATCTGCCAAAGCTACTTGGTCACAAATATTAATTAGAATGGTGCATCTGTCTCTCCTGTGCCCATGGCTCACAGGACAAGAGCCACACCCATGGTTAGAGGTGGGTTGCTCTCCATCACTACAGACTCCAGACAATAAATGCCACTGTGGCGCCAGAAAGAATACTCTTAAGTAAATGCTGTGTGTACAAATGCCTTTTCTCTATTTCAGAATAAAAGCAGATGTCCTCAACCTTAAGTCAGGAATAATCACCGACAAGTTTCATTTATGTTAAGGGAAGGAATACAGAAAATTCTGGTAAAGAAATTTGGTAATAAAATTACCAAGAAGGGTATCATGTCAATAAAAAAGGACTGCAAATCAAACTCTCAACCCTGCAGTTTGTGGAAGACATTCCCCCTGCCACTGAGGGCAGGCCCTCTGAGTACTGGGAGTGAGCAGCAAGGGCTAAAGGACAATGCCTCCCAACTCTCAAGCCTCTTAGGCAACATATCATTAAGATGAAGCCCATGCGCCTGAGCATGGCAGCTTGGCCAGCTCCTGCCTGGCCACCACTCTGATTGGATGTGAAATGCTGCCTCCAGGAAGGTGACTCAAGAACCAGCTGGAGCAGAATGCGAACAAACTGGGGAGGGGTGGAGGGGGACAGAACAGTGTGGAGGAGGAAGGGGAGAAGAATAGAGGCCAGGCTGAGTAAGGCTAACAGTGTTTCCAACAATTAAGAGCAGGTCCTAGGACATCACTGTATTGTTTCAATAAGCAGCCTATAATCCAGGAAGAGAGAAGACATTGTTTATATAAAATTCTGAGTTTACCTGTAAAGCACAGCAAAATGTACAGATGCCTAACAATACAGGTGACAAAAACAGATAAGAAAAAAGAGAGCCATATTAACAGGAACATTTAATTAATTTCTGTTTTCCTGTGTGGCTGCTAAAGGGAAGCCTTCCCTTCCAAAAGGAAGGCTCTCGTTTTGGTGTGGTCTAGTGGCCTTATGCATATCATTTGGAGTTGCAGAAAAATAACTGCTAGATCATTTAATAGGCAAGAGCCTGGCTCTTGAAACCTTTGATTTGTTGACTGGTCCTTCTTCTAAGGACATCAGGCCCCAGGGAGCATCTGACAGCCATCACCTGAGCAGGGCAAGGTAGGAGCTGTCAGTGCAGGAACAATGAACCAAGATACACTCTCGGATACATTCAAGAATAAATACTGATATTAACATTTATCTTTATAAGCAAGAAGAATCTGGCAAACTACTATGGAGACTCCATTTGAATAACTATTTAGGCTAGTAAAGTGAACAGGTTTGAAAGGCTTAAAAATCGATTTCACCCTTCACATGTATAATAGGAGTCATCTTTGTTTCTGAATTCTTTCATGAAAGTGGATATTTGGGGTATTTCTTCTTTGGCTCTGATACTACGGGAAGGTTTTAAAAATCTGCTCTAAAGTAAAAGTAAAAAAAGCCTTTCTATACAAGCTGATTATGGTTCTGCTATTTTAATTTCATTCTCTCAGAAATATCACAGAGCTTGGAATGATTGCACAGCTGGCCACAGACAAATATTCTCTACTTAGAAAAGGGAGACCAATAATCAGAATCTGTATCTAGTTGGTTCCCTGTACATCTCAGGGAATTAGAACACACCCCTGGAATACTGAGCTGGCTGCTGTGGGATTACAGATTCTCTCAAATTCTCTCCTCACTGGTTCAAAGTTTACTTCATTACCTGTGTCATCTTCCAACAAGGTCAGTCAGATCAGTTAGTCTCATCAATACTGATCTCCTGAGGGACTGGAGATTTAGCTCAGTGGTGCCACTGACTGCCTCACAAGCACAAGGACCTGAGTTCGATCTCTGGCACCAGAGGGAAAAAAAAAAAAAAAAAAACAACCCCAAAAAACAATACTGACCTCATGGGATGGTAAAATAGTTGAGAAAGGCCCATTTATTGTTTGTTTGTTGGTTGGTTTATTTATTGGTACTGGGGATCGAACTTGGGTCCTTGTTCTTGTGAGGCAGGCGGTGGAACCACCGAGCTAAATCCTTGGCCCAACGCCCATTTAATATAAAAACAGGAAATATTTATTGTGCAAGGAGCTACTTTAACTTAATCTTAAAAGATCAGAGATGAGGGATGATTACTTTGTTAAACACCACAAATAACATAGCTGCTATAAAAGTATCATTGAGCTGGGTGTGGAGATGCATGCCTATAATTCCAGCTCTCAAGTTTGAGCCCAGCCTGGGGAATATAGCAAGACCCTGTCTCAAAATTTTAAAAAGCTGGGTATACAGCTCATGTGAAGGCCCTTGGTTTAATCCCAGTATAGCACCAACAAAACAAAACTAAACTCTGCTCTTCATTCATTCATCCACTCATCTGTTCACTCATTTATTATGGTGCTGGGAATCAAAATTCTTATTTCTTTTAAAAATTTAACAAATTAGTTTTAAGTGGGTTTACTTTATGTTACAAAGCCTGATGAACAGGCAGCATTTTACTGAGGCAGAGCATCTGCTCCCTTTAGAGTTGTGCACCCACTTACCTGTGCAAAATCAGCAGCAAGGCGCATTTTCCCACCTTCACCAAGAGGTCTTATGAGACTGGCATTGCGGATAAAGAGTTCAATTGCTCTTTGGGCAATAGCTTCAGTGTTGTCAAAGACAAAATCCAAGCATTCAAACTGTTTAAAGTAGTCGCTCATAACTCTGGCAATGAAACCTTGTAGTTCCTTCATGTACAACGAACAAGGAACATCGGGCTTTCCCGAGCTGGATAATGGCCTGTAAATTTAAAAAGAAGACAATAGCCATTTTCAGAACTAGTTCAATAAACTGCACTGATTTCCCCTCACTGGGTGCTATTTCAATCCTTCGTAACTTTTTCCCTTCATGGAATAAAAGGCACCATTTATTTTTTTTCCTAAGTGTTAAAGAGCATAAAACAATGGTAATTATATTTTTAAAGACTGTGCTTAGGTATCGGGAGGATTACTGAAGGAATTTTAGAATCCATTTACCAAAAATATTACTAAGAATGAAACAGACAGCCTTCTGCTGTGGATGAATCCTACAAGGGCCAGGCTCACTCTCTGGCCTCTCTACGTCCCTCCCAGCCCCATAACTCCACACACTCCCATGTTTTGCCTGGGAAGCCTCAATAATGGAGCCCGAAATAGCATTTTGCACTTTGCAGTGGCAGAAAATGCTGCCCTCTCCAAACAAAATCCTTGGCAACAATATCTCTGTTCTTGTGCTGTTTAATCAGATGAGGCCAACAGCAGAATTCTGACTGTGGAAGTGGTTATGCAACAGGACATGTGGTTTGCATTTTTTCCTCCAGATGATGAGCTCTGGAAAGGCTTTAATTTGGATCAACAGATGATGCCAGCTGATGCTCCATGATATACTATTTATAACTTATAAATGTTTACAATTGGCCTTTAAAGACTATATTAAAAGAATATGAAATATTTATAGGGAAGAAGAGTTAACCCAAATTAGAAATCACCTGATACTGGCTAACAGATGAGATCACTGGCTACATAATGCTGAATCTTTTCCAAAAAGCCATTTAAGTGTTTCCATGTTCTGAGAATGATGCGGATGAACTGGGGAGGGTCTAGAGATGAACAGACATGACTAAAATTCCTAGAGCAAGAGAATGAGGTGAATTTGATGACCATCAAATGCAGCAATAGTTATCACAAACGGAACGTTAGCGAGCAGTCCCCATTTCCAGAGCAGACAAAAATATAGAAAGAGAGGCTTTTGTCCCAGCTAGAGGGGATTTTGTCCAGATGTAAAAAAACACTGTCTTACTAATGGCATGGTCATTGAGGGATGCATGGGAACATTCCCGTTTGTGGTGTCACTACAGGGTGGAACAGTGTGTGAGCAGAGGGGAGCCTTAGTGAGACTGGGAGGAACTGGCTTTGCTAGATTTAGTCTGCTACATGGTCTACCTTTAATGAGGTTTTCTCAGTGCAAAGGGCTACAGGCCAAACAATAATTAAAAGAGTAACAATTTCTTTCATGTCTTTTTTACTAAATTTGACAGGTTACAATAAGTACAGTACATAGTGATGTTATATGTATATGTGATGATGATAAAACATCATCACCTTAGATACGTATTTATTCCTAACTGCAACTTTGTATCATCTAACATCACCTTCATTACACCCCAACCCAAGCTCGTCATCACCATTCTACTTTCTGCTTTTATGAATTCCATTGTTTTAGATTTCACAAATGCTGTGACAACAATGGTAATTGTTTTTCTGTGTCTGCTGTATTTAATTTAGTAAAATGTCCTTCAGGTTCATCTATGTTGTAGCAATTGACAGAAATGCCTTCTTTTTGAAATGTGAATAGTAGCCCACTGCAAACATTTCTTTACCAGCTGGCAGACACTTGTTGATTCCCTAATGTGGCTGCTGTAAAAACTGCTGCATGGCAGTGCAGATATCTCTTTGACTTACTGACTTCAAGTCTGTAGAATACAGACTCAGAAGCTGGGATTGCTATATCATACAATAATTCTGTTTTTAAGATTTTTTGAGGAACTACCCTACAGTTGTTCATAACGGCTGTATGAAGGTACATTCCCATGAATAGTATACGAGGGCTCTTTTCTCTACATTCTTATCAACATTTGCGATCTGTCTTCCTTTTAATTATAGGCCTTCTGAGAGGTGTCAAGTCATATCCCTTATGGCTTTAATTTGAATTTTTTTAGTTCTTTACAGATTTTGGATTTTAATTCCTTACAGTCAAATTAGAAAAATCACTGCCAATACCAGTGTCATATTAAAACTTTTCTCTTGTTTTCTTCTAGTATTTCTTATAGCTTCAAGTCTTACACTTAAGTCTTAAAAATCCATTTTGAGTCATGTATGGTATAAGATGAGAATCCAATTTCTTCTTCAGCATGTAGATATCTGGTCTTCCCCAAACCCTTTATGGAAGAGAATGTTTTTGTCTCGTTATGTGTTGTTATGGTTTTGTAAAATGCAAGATTTATATAATCTAAAGAGAAACAAAAGATACTGCCACCTTTGTCAAAAATCAATTGACCCTAAATATGGGCTCTCTATTCTGTCTCATTGGTTGATATGCTTATTTTTTATGCCAGTATCCTGCTGTCTCAATTACTATAGTTCTGAAATAACAGCTTCGTATCAGGAAGACATGATCTCACTAAAAAAATGCCCAGGCTGGCTTTGAACTTGTAACCCTCTTCCTTCAGCCTCCCTAGAAGGTAGCATAGTAAGCATGTAGGAATTGGCCAAGATCTAACAAGTTTCTGATGGGAGTCCTCAGGGGTTACTATATTTAAAATTGTGCTGTCTATAAACACACTTTCAGTACCTCCTTTCCTATTTGGATGCCTTTTCTTTCTTTTGCCTACCTGCTTTGGCAAAGAGCTCTACTACTATATTGAATAGAAGTGGTGAGAGTGGATATCTTGTTTTATTCCTGATCTTAAAAAGTTTTCAGCTTTTCATCATTGATAAGCTGTGGGCTTATCATAGTCTTTACTGTTTTACTTTACTATTTGAATAAGCAGTTTTTACTTTACTATTTTGCTATAAAATCCCTCTTAGAAACTTTTTTGCTGCATCCTATAAGTTTTAGTATGTTGTATTTCCATTATCATTTCTCTTAAGAGGTATATTCCTTCCATGGCTAATGTGTTCAGATTGTTTTGTTTTGTTTTGTTTTTAAATCATGAAAAGATGAATTTTGTCAAGTGTTTTGCATTTAATGAGATAATCATGTGATTTATGTGCATTTTATTAATGTAATGTGTTGCAGTGATTGCTTTATATATATATATATATATTGACTATCCCAGGGGAAAATTCTCACTTGATCATGGTGAATATATTTAAGTGCTGTCAAATTTGGTTTGCTAATATTTTGTTGTGCATTTGGCATCTGTGTTCACCAGGGTTACTGGCCTGTAATTTCTTTTCTGTGGTATCATTGTCTGGCTTTGGTATCAAGGTAATGCAAGCCTCATCAAAATAGGAAGTATTCTATGATTTTTTTTAATTGTTTGAGAAAGACTAGTATTAGTTTCTTTTTAAATGTTTGGTAGAAGCCATCAGTTTCTCAGCTTTTTCTTTGTCTGGGGACTCTTATTACTGATACCATTTCTTTACTCTTACTCTTCTGCTCAGATTTCATATTTCTTTTTGATTAATGTGAAGACATATGTGTCGAGGAATTTCCACACAATTTTCCATCACAGCTGTATCGGTTCCTTTTTTCTATACATCCTAGCCAGAAGTGTAAAGCCTTTTTTTGTTTGTTTTATTTTGGTACCAGGGATTGAACTCAAAATCTTGGGCTTGCAAGGGCAGGCATGGTGCCACCAAGCTACATCCCTGGCCTGACCTTTTTGTTTTTTAAGAGTAGGAAGAATTTATTTTGAGTAAGACAGCTTCTGGGCCAGGGATTTAGCTCAGTGGTTCCACTACCTGCCCTGCAAGTGAAAGGTCCTGAGTTCAATCCCTGATAGCACAAAAAAAAAAAAAAGATAGCTTCTGTCTGAGACAGAAGAGGGACCAGAAAGTGAGCTACCCCCTGACCTTTTCTATGTTTAAGGAGCCATTCAGCCATCTTTCAGATTATACAATTTGTTGGTGTATAATTTTCATAAATTCGTATGATCCCTTGTATTTCTATAGCATCAGTTCTAGTGTCTCCTCTTTTGCATCTTCTATCAAAGGGGCTAGTCAATGACAATTTTATCTTTTCAAAAAGCCAATTGTTCTTATTTTCTAAGTCTCTCTTGCATTTATTTCTTCTCTGTTTATTTGCTTCATTATGCTGTTAGTCTTGTTTTGTTTTTTCCAGTTCTTTGAAGTATAACAGATTATTCAAGATCTTTCTTCTTTTTTTGATATAGTACAAGCACTTATTGCTGTAAATATGTAGAAATTTTTTTTGCCACTTCCTGTAAGTTTTGGTATGTTGTATTTCTTTTACAATTTTTTACGTTTCTTTAGGTTTCTTCTTGACCCACTGGTTGTTCAAAGGCAGGTTAATTTTCATATATTTGTGAGTGTTCTAAGATTTTTCCTGCTAATGATTTCTAATTTCATGCCATTGTGGTAAGAAAAGATACGATTTAAATCCTCTTAAATTTGCGCAGACTTGCTTTGTAGTCTAACATCAGACTTCTCTAAGATCATTCTATGTGTGCTCAAGAATGCATATTCTGTTCATATTTTCTGCATGTATCTGTCCATTTGATTAAAAATACAGTTCAAATCCACTGTTTTATTAATTTTGTCTGAACATCTGTCCATCATTGAAGGTGGAGTATCAAATTCTCCACTACTGTGATACAATACAGTTCTTCCTTTTGGCCCTTTAATCTTTGTTTTACATATTCAGGTCCTCTGACGTTGGGTATATATGTATTTATAATTATTATATCCATTTGACAAATTGACCCCTTTATCATTACATAATGACCTTTGCCTTATTTTACAATTTTTTGACTTAGTGTATTTTGTCTATTTTAAGAATAACTATCTACTTTTGCTCTTGCCTGGTTTTCAACAGTATGGAATATCTTTCCTATCCCTTTGTTTTCAGTTTACATACATCTGTGAAGGTGAGGTAAGTCTCATATTTAGGCACCAGTCGGTTAGTCTTTTATATCCTTTTTATGCTAATAAAAAGCACAGTTTAATCTTGGGACCACTCTAGAGAACAATTTCAAGAGTTTTGACTGAGTTAGTTGCAATGTTCTCTTTGAGCAGTATAAAATACTAAACCAAGTTCTATAAGCATATGCCAATATAAGTAAAATAAAATATTTAAAAATACATATTATCAATCCTCCATGTGGATTAAATGCTTGATTTAATTTGTTAGAATATAAACTTGCTTGGCTATTGCTAAAGTTCAGTTTTCTTAGCTGTTCCAAAGCCTTACATAAGAGATTCTCACCTAAGAAAGCACAGCAGAGCATTGCGCACAAATATAAGGTATTTATAAAGCAGCCAAGATGTAGAAGTTGAAGATAGTAGGGTTAAATATGCTAAGTGAGACACTGTGTCTCCTCTCTTGGGTGTGTGTGTAATCTCTCATCCTCAGAGATACTTACCTATTGTTTTGAGGTCTAGGGTCCTCTTTTTGGTATCTTCCTTCTCTTACTCTTACTGATGTCATCAGACATCAGTTATTTTATATTAAATGTGTTAAGCAACTCTGAGGAAGGAAAATCAGTCTGGAAGAGGCTGGTCATGATTTGTTCTCAAAGTCAGAAGAGCATAGTTCCAGAGGTGTGGGCTTTTACACAAGGGATACCAAACCTGTGACTAGGGGAACAAGCTGGCTGAAGGAGAGGGTATTTGTGAGAAGCAAGGAAAATGTTAAGACTGGAAAGGGAAGACGGTACAAGCTACCAAAATTCCCAAGTGTGCAGCGGAATTCTGTAAACATATTCTATGCTTCAACACAAGGAGAGAAATGATGAAAACAAGAACAGAAATGTTCCAATCTCTTAACAGCACTAATGAGTAATAGGAGGTCATGGGCCAATGCTGTCCCAAAAGCAGTAAGCCTAGGTCACAAGGGGCCTTAGGGAATAGGTGTGGAGTTGTTGGGAGCCATTCTACATAATTTTTTGGAAAAAATCTTTTCACAATTAAATTATGATTAGGGCTCTCTGAGGCCTCACTAGTCCTGTGATGCTGTGATGCTCGAGCAAGAACACATCAGCTGAAGACATCTTGGGTCTTTGAGAACTCACTAGTAATACAAAAAGAGAAAGGTTTCACCTGGGAAGGGACAAATTCTTTATCAGCTTAACTCATCCCACCCACTGTTGTAAGAAGTTTTACTCATCTCACCGTCCTAATTACCAATTTGCTCCTCAATGAACTAAAATGCTCATTAGCATAAAATCTTCATAGGATTAAGATTATCACAGTCCGCCCCTCGGAGTCATCTGATTCTTCCTTTGATTATAAAATCCTCATCAATTTAGGATTACTGCTGCCCTCAGAGTCATCTGATATTCCCTATGAACCCACTCAACAGTGGCAAGCTTGGAGTGTCTTTGTCTGCCTGCTCTGAGGCACTGACCTCCCCGCCCTGTATATCTAAAATTATACAAATCTCTACTGTCTTTTTTTCTTTAGCCTGCTATCCCGCCCTCCTTTCTAGGTAGTCAGAGGATTGATCTCCAATATGAAGGAGGAATGAAAAACAAAGGCAGTAAAGGCAAATTTCTGATTAAAAGTTTTACCCAGAAAAATCTTCTTGATGCATGGTGATGATTATGGCCTCGATGGCATCTCCCACAGAAGTCAGTAAGGGCTGCACAGCACTCCCCATAAGAGCATGAATAGCCTGGCAGGGAGCAGAAAGTAAGGAGAGGGAAAATCAGAGAAATCAACACCAAGATATCTGAGATGTGTGAAACACTTTGACTAACAGTTTTCATATTTTATCAAATTCAGACTATACATAGTTTAACTCAACAGAAGTCTGCTCCTCTCTTTAATCGCTGTCAGCAGCAATTTTCAAAGCTTAAAATATGTAGAACATGGCACTGAAAATTTTCAACTCCCCCACTGCTCTCATTTTTTCCCTAAGATTTAATGGTTAAATGAGCTCATGGAGAAAGGAAGACATGCTAGAAAGGAAAAATTTCATTTGAAGTGACAAGCAAATGAACACTTTATTTTTGATTTCTCCAAAGAGTAAGGCAGGACCAAAAGAAATTATTTAAAATTTGGAACATCATCGTATGTTTTTAACCAGAGTAAATATAATAAGTATACTAGTGATTGTCACAGGGAAGAACAGTTAGGCACGTCACAAATTAGGTTTATGCTGAGAGTTATACAGCAGTGATTTTCAACTGCAGGCAATTTTGCTCCTTCAGGCGAATTTGGCAACATATGGAGAATATTTGGCTGTCGTGAGCAGGAAGGGGGAGAAGCATGCTACTAGCCTTTATTGGTAGATGACAGAGATGCTGCATCTGTACAGGACAGCCCCTGTAAAAAGGAGTTACCTGGCCAAAAATGTCCATATTGCTAGGGGTGAAAAACTTCTACAGTGAGGCATAACCATTGGTTAGTTCAGGTAGAAGCCTAGCCCTAAATTATGGGTCTTTGGTAAGAAAATACTGAAAGTCAATAAACATTCAAAATAAAAAATGTAAGTATACCATATATGTTTCAGAGATAATTATTACCTTTAATGAAGACAGATCACTTTGGCTCACAGAAATGATCAAGGGCAACAAGAAAAGGTTAAATAGGACTCATCCATTTAGTTTTTTGTTTCTATGTAGTCCAGGCTGGTCTCAAACTCAATGATCCTCCTGCCTCAGCTTCCCAAGTGCTGGGAATATAGGCATGCACCACCACGCCCAGCTTCATTCATTTAGTTTTTGAACATCACCTGCAATCCTTACTCTCTGATGGAAATAAACATACTATCTACAGAAGTGAGCGTGTGTGATACTGCTTGCTCTTGAGGAGCTTGCAGTGACCACAGACTAAAAAGGCATCATCATATAAATACTATGGCAGAGCCCTGTGGGACCATGGTGTGTGTGTGTGTGCGAGGGGGGGGGTGTCTTTCAACTTATGCTGACAAGATGTGAGAAATAAAAAGTGTTACCTGAATTTCAAAGACAAATAGGAAAGAACCAGAAAAGAAGGGAGGAGCTAGAGCTCCTCTGCTAGAAGGCACAGGACCCTGAAGGAAAGCTGATCAGTCTAGGAAGCGCAGAGAGGCTCCAAGGGCCTGTGTGGAAAACAGAGGCAGGAGGACAGGTACTCTGTGCAGGCTGCCAAGGGATTAGGGATTTATCATGAAGGGACTAGGAAATCCATGGTAAGTTTTAAGAATGAAAAAATGTGCTAAAGGAAAAATTGTTTGGAAGAGCAACCTACTTAAATTAGACTAAAGACAAGTGAACAAATGAAGGATCGCAGCATAGTCAGATGTAAAATGAGTGCTTGAACCGAAGTAGGGCAACAGGAGTAGAGATGAGAACATGGTAGGATTTGATAATCAACTCTGGGAACATATGAGAAGATTTAAAGGCTTTCGGTTTTTGTTTTTGTTTTGCAGTGCTAACCCATGGCCTCCTACATGCTAGGCAACTATTCTACCACTAAGTTATGTCCCCAGACTGAAAATATTTAAGAAAATATCACTTTTTTCTTTAATGATTTAGTGGTGCTGTTAAATGAATATGCAAATACAGAGGCAGCAGAAGTTGATTTGAGGGTGGAGAGAGAAAATGATTAAGACTTCAGTTTGGGGCATAGATTTTGAAATGATTACGGGAAAGCTACATGGGCTATCAAATAGTAGGTACTGAGACACATTAACCCATTCACAGCAAGGCCATGCATGCATGCCTGTTCATGAGGCAGTGTGCATTACCCAATATGACTGTCAAGTGGTACCTGATGAGACAGGCATGCATGTACAGGACACTGGAGATAAGTCAAATCTGCATTGCCAAAGTCATTCTGACTAGATTTTGTAGTCACCAGCTTTTAATATGGGTGGGGAAGCTAAAAAGGCTCAATGAGATCCCAAAGGATTTTAGATACACAAAGGCAAAATACCATTTTAAAGTCATACAAAAGACTGAGCCCTTGATGCATGAGGAGGGATGAAAACATTTATTGAATACACATTATGTATTAGACATTGTACTATGTATTTCACATGTAAAAATTGTACTTAGAACTAAGCCCATTACTTCCTCAAGGAACTACTAAAATCTCTCTAATTTATAGATGGGGAATCTAAAGTAATTTATATATACTATAGGGAAACTCAAGACAAAGAGCTTGTACAAATACATAAGTGAGCAAGTGGAAACTCTGAGATTGCCTGGGTATTTCAGAATCCTATGAGCTATGCAGAAGGCACAGCAAAAATCAGAAGAGACCTTAAAGTTCGATAGAAATAAGCAGACAAAATTTCAACAAGGAATTGCAGATTTTCAACTTATGGTATAGAGTATCTAACCACAGAACCTTCAAAAAATAACTAAGGTGAAAAATATACCAAAAACAAAACAGAAAAACTTACTGGAAGACTTTGGTGCAGTAAGTTTTAGAGAGGTGTGGAGCAAACAACTAGAAGAGAGTGAGTTTTTCCCTAAGTTGTGGCTTTGATAAAAAGATGACTACAACGGTGGTAAGGCAGAGCTGAGTGGTTAAAGCCCAGCGGGGAGAAAAACTAAAACCAAATTATCTTTCAGGTCATAGGAACAGGGGAAGGCAAATTGGGTCGACCAGGATTTCAAAAGAGTAGGAGGGAACCTTGGGAAGGGGAAAGCCAACAACAACAACAAAAGCCAAATCTTTTGTTGAAACTCAGCACTGGGTTCAGGTGACTTGTCATCCATGCATGCTCACAGCAAACTAAACATGGCTTGGAGTTGAGACTTAAAGGGGTGAACTGAAATCTGAAGCTTGGTCTTTTTCAGGTATGACAGTGCACAGCTTGAATGTTATCAAGTTAATTGCCTGCTAAAGAAAATCAACACTCATAAGAAATGTTTAAAAAATTCTAAGTCTGTACAATATAATGTTGACAATGTTTGTATATATTCAAAATTACTCCATCTACAAAAGCTAGAGAATTTTCAAGGGAAAAGATATCAATAAATGTCAACTTAGATAACCTAGATGCTAGAATCAATGAGGGAAAAAAACATGCCACAGGAATAGGTTATCTCCGCAGAATAATTCAAACCGAAAAAGAACCAAATGGAGATGTAAAGTTAAAAAACATCATACTACCTGAAATTCAAAAATTGGACAGGCTTACCAAAAGAAATGATATATCAAAGGAGTCAATAAATCTGAATATAAAATCAAAAGAAACTTGTTTGGAGAAGAGAAAAAACACACAATTAATTGTACTTGTGAAACAACTGCAAAAGACCTAATATACTGGTAATGGGAGTCCTATAAGAAATGGGAAGCAAGGGGCTCAAGGTGTAGGGTGGGATGGGTAGGGGAAGGGTAATAAGGGAAAAGAAAAAAATGTGAGATAATGAAAAGATGGAAATAAAGTGTTTGTAGATGGGGAAGGGAGGAGGGGATGAAGGGAGGGCAGGGACAAGAGGAAAAATGAGAACCAAGACCTGTCATGTAGAGGTGCAAGATCCCAACAATGAATGTAACTGTACTGTATACCTAAAATGTACCAATAAATTCAAGTATTTAATTAAAAAAAAAATAAAAACAAAACAAAACTTCAGTCAAACAGGGGAAAAAAGAATCAAGGTATATTATGTAAAGGTACAAACCTCCAGTGATGAATGTCATTATATTGTATACCTAAAATGTACCAATATCATTTTTTAAAACTTAAAAAAAAAAAAAAAGAAAAGAGAAAATGAGACAGAAGACAGAAAAAGTATTTGGAGCACAAAAGACCTCCAATTTCTCAAAATAAATCAGCAAATCGCAAAGAGGATAATTTTGAAGAGAATTATCCCTAAGCACATGACAATCAAACTACTGAAAATCAAAAAGAAATTAAAAAATCTTGAAACTAGCAACAAACAAACTGGGAGACCACAAATCACAAACAAGAGAAGCAATTTTAATGACTGAAACTTCTCATCTAAGAGCAGGGAGGTCAGAAAACTGTGGAACAGTGTATTTAAACTCTCAAACTTCTAATTCTATTTCCAACAAACAAATTCTCCAAGCTGGGCATGGTGGCACACACCTGTACTCCCAGTTACCTACTCAAAGACTGAGAAAAGGGGATGGCAGGTATGAGGCCACACCGTGTATCTTAACAAGACTTTGTCTCAAAATAAAATAAAAAGAGCTACACATAAGTGGGAGAGAGCTTGCCTACCATGTGAGTGCCTGGGTTTAATTCAATCCTCAGTATTGCAAAAAAAGTGTGTGTGTGTGTGTGGGGGGGATCCTTAAAAGCTGAAGGTGAAGGAAAAAATGGAAATAAAGCTTTTATAAATAAGGAGGCAGGCCAGGGATTTAGCTCAATGGTACTGTGCCTGCCTTGTAAACATAAGGTCCTGAGTTCGAACCACAGTACTGTTAAATAAATAAATAAGGAGGTAAAGAGAAGTTGAAGGAAGAGGAGAGGAATGGGAAAAAAAGAAGCACAATATATCATATACAGGTATAAATTCCCTAAGATGAATGTTATCATGCGTATCTAAAATGTACAAAAAAATAAATTAATTTAATTTAATTTAAAAAAACCCTGAAGGTGAAATAAAAGTATTTCTAGCAAAAGAAAATCAGGAAAGATTGTAGACATCAGACTCACATTATAAGAAATGATAAAGAAAGTTGAAGAAAACACTGGAAGAAAACAAAATCATGCAAATAGACATAAGTGCAAATTCAATAAATAAAATGAATTCTAAAAAAAAAAAAATTTAACCATCCAAAAGAAAGTGAAACAGGAGGAAAAGAGAAAAGAGAAAAAACAGGCAAAGACAAAAAACAATAAAATATACACCTAAATAAAACCCACTAATTACTTTATTATGTTAACAGCCAAGCATTGATTCAAAAGCAGAGATTATCAAAGTAGATAAAAGACCCAGTGTTATGGTTTATATGTAGATGTCCCTCAAAGCCTTGTGCACCCATAGGTGGGCCTTTGAGGAGGGGACTGGATCAGGGGGGTGTGATACTCAGCAGTGGATGAGTCCGTGATGAGTTTATGGCTGAATGTGATGTGGGGAGGTCACTGGAAGTACTGTCTAGAGGTTCTGTCTCCCTCCCTCCTTGCTTGATCTCTCTCTGCTTCCTGCCACATGCCATGAGCTATGCCTCTCTGCCATGCCCCTCTGTGTTGGAGTCAGGGGACTACGGACTGAAACCTCTACAAACTGAACTAAAACAAAACTTTCCTCCTTAGAGTTGTGGGTGGCGGGTACTGTGTCCAAGTGACAAGAAAGTAGCTAAGACACTTACTATATACTTTCTACAAAAGAGCCACTGAAGATAAAGACATAGGGCTAGAGATGTAGCTCAGCACTAGAGCACTTGCCTAGCATGTGTGAGGCCCTGGGTTCAACTCCCAGTACTATAAAAATAAATAAATATACAGAGGAATTGAGTACAAATGGACAGAAGATAAGTCACGCAAACATTAAGCACACAAAAGCTGGATTAACTAAATTAATATTAGATGAACTAGAATGTAAGACATAAGTATTAATGATGTTAAAGGGGGATGTTTCATAAAAAAATGTCAGTTCATCAGGAAATCATAACACTGATAAACAAAACAGTCTTTCAACAGAGTTTCAGAATCAAAGTGATAGGAATTAACAAAGTGAAAGGAAGAAACAGGGCTGTGGGTGTATCTTCATGGTAGAGTGCTAGCAGAAAATGTACCTGGTCCTAGGTTCATTCCCCAGTACCGTACAAAAATATATAGAGAGAAATAAGTTCTTATACTTTATAAATCTTAACTCCTCTATCTCAGCAATTGATACAACTATATAAACTATCAGTACAGAGAATATCTTGATATATAATCATTACCTTGATTAACTGATATTTACAACACTACACTCAATAACTGCATAATATATATTATTACTAAGTACATATGGTTCATCTTCCAAGATAAATCATACGCTAAGGTGTAAAACAAAACCTAAAACATTTACACATGCATACATCCAAAAAACAAATATACAGCAACATAATACCAAAAGACAAGAATTAATGCATTTTTATTTTTATTTTTTGTTGTTTTCTGAGATAGGGTCTCACTATGTAGTTTTCAGGCTGGCCTTGAACTCATGATGATCCTCCCGCCTCAGCCTCCTTAGTGCTGAAATTACAGGCATGTGACACCACATCCAGCTCAATTAATGCATTTTTAAAAGCCAGTAATCATACAGAGTATATTCTCTGATAACAGAATTACACTGGAAAACAGTAAGATACACACACGCACACATACACACACACAAATTGGAAATTTAAAAAATATGCTTCTAAATAATCCATGATTCAAGAAAGAAATCACAAATGAAAATTTTAAAATATTACAAATTAAATGAAGATAAAAAACTCAACACATCAATGCTTCAAGGGAAGTGCAGAAGTGCTTCAAGGGAAGTTTATAACTTTAAATGTTAAGTTTTAGGGAAAAAAGATCTAAGACCAATGATATAAGGTCTCAAAATACCCCATTTTTTTTTAAAGCAAAGAAAATACAAAGTAAAAAAGGAAGGGGAAAAAAACAAAGAGAGATAAAAATCTCGGCACTGAGGGAAACTAAGGCAGGAGGATCCCAAGTTCAAATCCCACCTGAATAGCTGAGCAAGATAATTTCAAAAGAAGGGTTGTGTCTGTGTGTGTTAGGGGTGTAGCTCAGTGGTAGAGTGTACCTGGTTCATTCTCTAGTACAAAATAAAAATAAAAAACAGAAAATAAAGAAAACAAAGAAAATAAACAAGTCGGTTCGTTAAAAAGATCAACAAAGTTGATAAATATCTAGCCAGGTTAATCAGGTAAAAAACCCTACACAATCAACAATATAAAAAATGGGGAGGCCCATTAGTGTAGGTTCTAAGATATTAAAATAATAAAGGGATATTATGTATATTTTTCTGACAGATTAGATGGATAGACAAATACCCTGAGAGTCACAAAGTCTCAGAGTGTACTACACGAAGAAAACCTGCACTGCCCTTTATCTATCAAATAAATTAAATTGGTAGGAAGTGCTCAATGCTTTCTTAGAGTCAGGAACCAAGACATGACATCCACATTCTTGGTTCTATTTAACACTGGACTAAAGATCCTAGCAGTGAAACAAGACATGGAAAAACAGGCATAAAGAAAACTGCCTCAATTTGCGTAACATGTAACGGCTTACACTGAAAACTTTGTAGCTGGGAGAAGCTTGCCATTTGGGGAATATGAAACAGGAAGAGACTGATGTGGGTGTTTTCTTACCAAGGATAGGTAGAGATAACTACCAAAGGAAATGTAGAAAGATTAGATTTCAGATGCTTTTTACAAAGCTGGCAAGTCTGTTACATATTTTTAAAAGATTTACCGAAAATAGCCCAGATTATAAAAATATTGGAGCCTCAGCAATCTGGAATATTTCCTTATATAGTACATCAAACCTACACAATAAGGGAGAAGTGAAGCACTGCCATACATAAATTTAGCAATACAATCACTATCTATACAAGACAATCTCAGTAAAGATGGGTCAGAAGTACTGGGCCAAGGTGTGTACACCTGTAATCATGGTGGCTATAATGAAATGATTTTGGAAGTGCACTCAGTTAAGAAAGGAATTCATGACATACTAGATATGAAGAACCTCAAGCCTAAAATATTTAATTTTGCATAAAGTTTCAACAAGGCAAGGAATACTGTGTGTATATATGGAATATATACTTCTGATTTTGTCATTCAAATTCTTTTTCTAGTTAAGGTCTTCTTTGGTGGTTGGGAGGCCTGGTATCCCAAGACCAGAGTCAGGATACCCCATCTTGATAGAAGCATTTCTTTAATATATGCATTTTTTTTTTTTTAGTAAATAAAACAGCAGTTTTCAAATACTGGAAATCAACCCAGGGCTTCTCAATACCAGGCAAGAGCTCTATTACTGAGCTACATCCCCAAGCCCTCTTTTTATTTTATTTTGAGATAGGGTCTAAATTGCTCCTGCTGGCTTTGAATGTGTGATCCTCCTCCTCAGGCTTCCAAGCAGCTGGGATTACAGGCGTGTGTCACCATCTAGTGTGTTTAGTGTTGTTCCTACAATAATAAAACCATACCATACTGCGTTTGGGTTTTTAGGCTACAGTCGATTAAGTACCCTAACATTCTATCTCTAATTTAAATGATGTAATGCGTTTCCTATTTTATGAAAATTAAGGTTCCCTTTCTTATCTTTAAGTCAGTTTTGTCTTTCACATAAGCCATGTTTTTTGTAAGACTCAACTGAAATACAAAATAAAAGTATTCCTTGAGTTTGTTAATGTAAGCAAGTACATCTCTAACTGGCAGGGCCCCTGCAGGACAGCACTATACTGATCCACAGCTGTCTTTTACCCAGTTCCCCAAGGCAAAATTGGTGATGAGTCAGCAAACTCTAGCACCCAGACACATGTGGTCCTTGGCAAACAACAGAGTGAGGGTTTCTGCCAAAATCGAGGCAATTTCTCCCACAAAAGCTCTCGCTCCCAGCACAAACAGACTAAAATTAAGAATAATCTTCACTGTATATTAAAAATACACATACAGAAAATTCACCCTTCACTGAAGTATGGTCCCTAAGAAATTTCTATTTTTAGCTTTTCCAGGTGATTTTTATCATTAGGCAAAGTGAGCGAGCAGGCGCTACGTCTTAACCTACAGAATATTTTTATTTTTCAAATGATAGCCTGTGACCATTACCAGCTCTCCCTTAAAACAGAATGGGTCACTATCAAAATATGTTAAAAAGTAGTAGATTAGTGTAGCAAATATTAGAGTGAATCACACATAAGGATAAGGATTGTTCTATGAAATTTTTGTGTCAATTACAGAAAGGTGTATCGACACAGTCTCTCTACATTTACAACCATATATATGACTATATATTTATAAATGTTACTGAATCACGTATGGAGTCATAACAACATCTGAAGGGCTAGGGATGTAGCTCAGTGGTAGGTGCTTGCCTAGTCTATGTGAGGCTCTGGTTCAATCCCCAGCACTGTGCATGCATGTGCGCATGTGCATACACACACTCAAAACAACAACAAAAAGGTTTGATGCTAGAAGATTAGAGAAGAAAATGTGTTAAGTATAGAAAAGAAGATTATCTGTTCCTTGCCTGCAATCAAGAATTTTAAAAATGCTTTAAGTTCATCATATTGGCCCAATTTTATGGTACAATTATGATCATCAATGAATTTGACGACTCTTACTAAAATAATTATTTTATCAGGGCAGCTTTCAAAATTATTCGAATACAATGAGATGAGAGCATTGAGAAAAAGAAAAGGGTACAGGTAAAAGCATCCAAGTGCACTGCTACACAGCGGGGGAAGAGACTGTGTCTCTTCTTATTCTCTAGAAATCAGACAAACTCACATATAGATTTGGTATCCTGAGCTTTTGGCAGCCTGCTGAATTTCCATCCACATAAGCCATGGACAGTAATCTGGTCTCAGATTTCCCCTCCCCATTAGGAACTATGATCAGACACTCTCCCAACTTCCTTCTTCTCTGTGGTGGCTTTTATTTGTCTTCCTTACCTTCTAAATGTGCTTTTCCTCAAGGTTTATCTGTAGGCCTTTATCACCCTCTCTTTTTTTCACTCTCTGTAGCAATTTAAATCCAAACTAATATTATCTTGCTTTGCACTATCATTTTGCAGATGCAATAAGGCAAAAGACAGCATATTAAGATGTCTGAGGTGCTTCAGTTGCTTAAACAGCTGCGATGGGACTCATATATAGCTAGTTTGGCTCCAGAGTCTCTGCTACATGGCTTAGTTCTGAGTAAGCACTAAATAAACATTTAATAGATGAAGGAGTGAATGGTAACTGAATGATGGTGGCAAGGTACAGTAGGCACAACTTTTCTGAGCCAGAGAGATCTGATTTTACCAGCTATATCACACCGGGCAAGCTATTATTTCTTAGGTGCATAAAATGGGCATAACGAGTTGCTGTAATATGTCAGTCAGTATGTGCCTGTATGTGTGTCTGGCAAGTAGTAACTGCTAAGTAAGGAAATCTACTGCTGCCAGAAAAATGCATAATTTGCTTTAAAAAAAAAGAGTTACATATTATTAACTGGATATGGCCCTGAATCTCATAGCATTATTTTTATTAAACATTCTGAATATTAGAAAAGGAGTATATTTATGTTAGTATAAAAATGGACTGCGTCTTGATTTTATACCCTACAGTTACACTTAAAGTAGGGTTCTTTGGTCTGGGAATTACTCATACTCTGGGCTGGATAACTTTGTTGTGAGGTGGCTGTCCTTCGCAGTGCTTAGTGTTCAGCAGCATCCGGGTTTCCCAACACTCACTGGATGCCAACAACACTCTGCCCCTGTCATAACAGCCCCTAAGTCTCCCGATATTCTCAGATGGCCTCTGGGAACAAAAGCACTCTGGAGGAGAACCTATGCTTACTGGGTAACACTGGGCTACACTGCCTTAAAATACAGTTAAATACTTGTAAAACTCTTCCATGTATAAAATTATCACAAATAAAAACCATCTACAGATACCAAGAGGATCTATTTTTAAATTCTAGAAAAAACAAACATATGTATCCTCTTTCTTTAGGCTATTATCAACATCCTACTTTTGGTATACAGAAAATTCTAAATTATTTTAAAAATATAATTACTCAGCCAAACATTCTAAAACTACTTTGATGTATACAAAGATTAAATTAAATTACTTTACCTTTAAGGTTGAAATAATAGTTTGCTGAGCAGCTGGTGGGAATGAGCTCTGACTGGAAATCATCTAGAATAAGGTTTTGATCAAGTTATCTTTTTGCTTATGTCATTTATTATTGTAAATACTAATTTTC
Source organism: Fukomys damarensis (assembly GCF_012274545.1). Taxonomy (NCBI): domain Eukaryota; kingdom Metazoa; phylum Chordata; class Mammalia; order Rodentia; family Bathyergidae; genus Fukomys; species Fukomys damarensis. Next base: position 11,369,034 of record NW_022900916.1, read on the forward strand.
ATCAGAACATGACAAAGCCTGTTTCATAAGGTACATTAAAATATTATCATTACTTTATATGGTATCTCATACATGATTTAAAAACAGTTGAAAAAATATTTTCATGTACAATGCAAATACGTATTTCAAGTGCAGACATTCCTCATTTAATGACTTACCTGTTTACTGACTTACCTGTTTAATAACTGTTTGGACTTACAACCCATCTTTTTTGTGCATAATTCTGCCCATCTTGTTTACAGAGTCTCAATATCTGTTTTTGTGCACTACACCTTGTTTGTTGAGTACTGCAATTTTTGTTGGTTGTACTGTATAGTACAGTACAGCACTACAGTTCTATCTTCTGTTATATATTACCATACTGCATGTAATAGTTATGCAAATAAGAGCAAAGTCATCGAGTTGGAATTTCTTTTGACCATTTCTTTGTTCTCAACATTGTAATGTACACACTATATACAATTCCTCATTTAGTGACCAATTCAATTAACAGCCTAGTCACAGGACCATAACTTGGTCATTAAACAAGAAGCATCTGTAATTGAACCTTAAGAATTTTAAGGGCTACCTTTCCTTTATTCAGTTCAGATAGGTTTTAACTGTAAGCTTTTAGCTTGAAAAGGTCAAAAGAAAGCCATATTTACTCATTTCTTTTAAAATATTAACTTTTCTTTAGGCTCTTCAACAAGTTTTCAAAATACAAATGTCAATATTTGCATTTTTAGAAATCAATAAAAATATCAATAAAGACATTTAAATTAGACTAAATAGAACAATCTTTCATTTCCTGTGGTGCTTTATAGTAGTGACAAAAATAAATGGAATATACATCATTAATCTTTTAAAATGTATTTTTAGTGTGTGAAATGCATGTTTTTAGAAACCCCTGACTATAAAAATGTTTAATACTTACACAACTGTGGGAAATCGGTATAAAGACCAAGGCCTGGGTTGAACTCAATCCTTGAGACATGGTGGGGGAGGGGGGAATAGTAAGCCCCAGCACCCCCTGCAATGTGCAAGCATGCCCGCACCAGCCAGTTTCAAGGAGAAAATCAACTACAGCTAAAGTCTGATTAAAGAAAATACACATTAGGGTGCAATCTGTACATTATGAAAACCTGATGAATATTCTCTAAACCTTGGATCATATGCCCGCTTGCTTCTTCTTTGTGAGAGTCAATAAAAGTAAGGAACACTATCAGATCTTGTCTTTTTGTCCACTAGAGGCTAAAGTCCTCTGGTCCTCCTCTTCCAAATTATCTTTGTGTCTTTTGTCTTTAATCCTTGTCCCCCCAGTCCAATCAGAATAAATTCATAGGGTGGCTCCTATACATAACTATTCTAAATTACAATCACGTTAAAGCTCATCTTAGAGGTAAATTATAAGAACATTAGTTAATCTTCATCTTCTTTCTAGTCTTCTAAATATTTATTTTTCTACTTATTAAATATTTTGAAAATGATCTACAGAGGATAAACATGAGCTTCTTGAAAGTCAGAGATGAATGTGAAAATGCTGTTTTCCTAGTAGTGAAGTACACAGTTCACCTTGCTCATAGTAAGGGTTGGGCCCCCATCCCTGCCATCAGCGTGCCCAGGTTTCTACAGACTTCACCAGAATAGCATCCCAAATGGGACATGCCACGGAAACCATGATGTTTATGTTTCACAGATTTGCCGGGGACAAAGGCTACTTAACGAAGGACAACTCCGAGTACTCATGGAACAGGAATTCCCTGGGATTTTGTAAAATCACAAAGACCCTTTGGCAGTGGACAAAATCATGAAGGATCTGGACCAGTGCCGAGATGGCGAAGTGGGCTTCCAGAGCTTCTTTTCGCTTATCGTAGGCTTCACCATTGTGTGCAATGATTATTTTGCAGTACATATGAAGCAGAATGGAAAGAAGTAGGCAGAGTTGAACATTTACTCCTGTCCTGACAAGAGTTCTCCCAGAGGGCCAGTTAAGGAATTTGCTCCTCAGTTTCCCCTTATATAAAGATTTCATGAGCAGACCAGGACCCTGAAAATGTACAAATAACATCCAACTCTCATTGGACAAGCAGAGAAAGTAAGTTAAATGCCACATAAACTTTTGATTTTTATATTGTTTGCATCCTCTTACCCTCAATAAAGTCTTTTTTAGTTCCTGGGGAAAAAAAAGAGTTGGCCTCCAGTGAAGACCCATTTTATTCATATTGTATTAGGTATTATAATCTAGAGATAACATGCAGGAGGATGTGCATTGGTTAGAGGTTATATACAAATATTATGCCATATTAGATAACGGATTGGCCACCCACGCATTGTTATCCATGGAAAGAGGGAGGCGCCCTGGATCCAATGCCCCACACAGATACCAAGGGATTACTGCATATGGAGGCAAACAAGATAATGTTTAGACATTCCTTTTAAATGCTTTAATACAAAAATAACAAAAAAAGAAACGTATATTGTCTATTTGCAAGCAGTCATTAATGATACTATAAAAATTTATTGTTTTTACTAAAGCATTTCTTTGCCCTGTTGAGCTATGATAGAACTTTTTGACATGTTGTAGGGCCTGACAGCTCTGATTCTGTCATTAGCTTTGCTATAACTTTTTATCCACACAAGATTAAATTATAGTTTTTAATAAGTATAAAACATATCTACTAATCCTTTAATAATTTGTGTCATCAATTTGATTAACTTGGGAGTCTACAGATCATGTGTTTTAAACCAAATATAAAAAACAAAAAGCAGAAATAATAAAGGACAGGATCAAAGACTATTTTAAAAAGTCAATTAACTTCAACTTATTTTATAATCATGACATCTTCATAACATTCTTTTCCAAAAAACTAGTAATTTGTGAATTGTCTAAATTTGAGGCAATAAGATGAAATTAAATCAAAAGAAACTAATTCAAACAAAAAGTTACCTTTGTTATTGATTGGTGCAACTTATACAATGAATTCACTACTGCCACGTTTCTTTTCTGCCCTTCAGTAAGAGGCCCAATCACCTGACTGGCATCTCCTTGCGTGGACAGCTGTAAGAATTCAACACAAAAAGATATCACCAAAATGATACTATGTATTTTTTCTTCAACTGAGCAGGCATATCATACCCACTTAACAAAGAGAACCTTGGAAATACTGAGGTCAAGTTAAAGTTTTGGACTTGAGGTACAAGTAATCTCTGCAGAGGTAACACTACCAATGTGGATGCCAATCAGTCTTGCACAGGAGGAACGATTCTTTAAATACTCCATGACTGATGGGCCTGTGAGACAGGTGTGACCCAAATGCCCAGTGTGTGCTGTTATTCTGATTCCCTTACATAGCAACCCTAAGGAATACCTTTTGAAAATTCCAATAGACTTCTTTCTTTTCAAAAACTCAGAAGCCACCAAATAAAGGAAGGAGCAGAAGAGGGGGGAAAATAAATCTAAGTTTTGTGTACATTTGACAATCATCCCAATACTTCAATGAAATGGGTAGTGGAAAGAGGATACTGTTCTTTTCATAGGTTTTGTTTTTCAAAAAAGGAAACTGTCCAAAATTATTCTGTGTATGGATAATCAGTAGAATTGATGTTAACATTTTATATTCTTAGCCTTTAATTTATTTCTAAATGCATGAATTTTAGAGGAAAAGACATGAATAGCTTTAGTGACTTAATGTGTATCTGTTATAGATTGCACTTAAGAAAAATCTACATATTAACTGCTGTCATACTGATTCAGTTTTAATCTAGTCCGCTATAGCACTTATTACTTATAGATACATTAAATTTGACAAGGACATACAGAACATGATATAATTTACTCTATGAATGTGAACAGAAACTTCAAACATGAAAAACTGACTTTTTATGATAATTAAGAAAGCCTACCAATTATTATAGTAAACCAAATAAATTGAGAAAATACTACATTTTTACTTTCCTTTGATAAATATGTAATTTTAAAAAATTGTTCAAGCTCTACTTTTTCATTTCCAACTAGTATGAAGCAGAATGGTAAAAAGCATTAAAAATTGCAGTTAAGAAGAAAAAGGGAAAAGTCTTTCCTTAAAGTTGCCACTCATGATGGTGCTTATGTCCACATAAGGTATTTTCATACCAGGTTAAATAACTCCAATTTATTTTTACTTTTTTCATGGACATAGTGACCAATTTGAAGCAAACTGTGTTCTAAAATAGTCATTTGTGAGTTGGCAATCTGCACAAAACTGTATTTGCCTGTGGTGAAATGTTGTTAAAAGTTAAGATATTTAAAACCCATCAATCCAATTTAATCTATAATGTGGTAAACTAATATAACAGAAGCTCTGAGCTCCAAAAGAAAGCTGAAGGCTCTGTACAGCATGTATTGGGCACTCTGGAGATAAAACTGCCATTGTCAGTGGCATCAGTGTTATGACGGGGAGGGGAAGGCCAACTGCACACTTGACTACAATAAGCATTTAAAGTTAGGAGCTCAGGTGAGAAAAGGTAGTCTGACAAGGTCAAAGAGATGGCACCCTTTAGAATAGGAAAGCTGACCACCATGCCTGTGGGTGTGATATATGCATCTGTAAGTGTACACATGGCCAAAGAAAAGGAATCAAAAAAGCAGCAAGACCACAGCAGCTCCCCATATATTCTGTGCCACCTCTTCAGTATAAATATGCTGAAGAGCAGCCTGGTTATTTACCAATGGGCTTTGCATCCATCCACTCTACAACTGGTTATTACATTGTCTGTTGCAAGAGTACTTATGTCTTTATGAAAAATGGAATAATGGATAAAGTACAATTTGGAAAGGATGTATATGTCTATCTGAAGAATCCTCCTTGAGATTTTCTTCAGAAGTTGGGAGTGATTACAGTTTCAGGACTGGCAGATTGGCTACTTTAGGAGCAGCTGTTTGCTACCCAGATCAGTCAGTAATAATTGCAAAGGTAACTGGAAAAAAAAGCATATGCTACAAGCCAGCAAATTTATGAAGCAGTTAAATCACTGTGGACAAAAAGCACCAAAAAAAAAAAAAAAAAAAAAAA
>NW_022900916.1:11374153-11406552 GCF_012274545.1 Fukomys damarensis
AAAAAAAAAAAAAAAAAAAAAAAAAATCACTCCCTGAGCCTAAAGGAAAAACTAAGCTAGGAATCTCTGACAAAACAGAAATATCTGCAGAAACTCACATCCTCAAACATTCAGTTCCTTTTCCAACAGAATTCAGTTCTGGAACAATAATAAAATCAGAACCTGCCTCAGGTGCCACCCTGTTTATACCTAACCACAAACTCATGAATCATGGGCAGTCCTATCTGGAAGAGGAAGATATATGCAGCACTAGAAGTTGAAATAGACTGCATAAAGAACTACAAAATGTGGGAAGTTGCAAATGATGATGAAAAAAATCATGTAATGGGTAACTGATACACACACTTTAACTTAAATCAAGTTTTTCCTTGACATCTTCCAATATACAGTTTGATCAATCATGCAAGTGATTAACACACAAAGTCTGAATGAAAGCCAATATTAAATGACTATTTAAGTGATACAGGTTGAAGTATTAGTTTACATTTGATGAGTTTCAAGGAGTTATGAGAAAGAAAGAAAAAAAAAGCAATGATAAACACCACTGAGATTAAAATCTGAATATATTTTTGTATTTGTTTACATATATATATACATTTATGTTTTAAATTTTCAAAATTAATGCCAGTTAATTTAGAATGGAATGTGGAAGGATATTGTTCCACTTCTCTGAGCTGGAATAAAATATCCAAGTGTTAGGACCAAAAAAAAAAAAAGTTAGGAGCTCACTGGCACACGCCTGTAGCCCTAGGTGCTGTACAATTTTAAAAATCCACTCTTTATTGGTTGTCTCCAAATAATTTTGAAGAATAACAAAGAAATGGGAAAGAGAATTTTTATTTTTATTTTAATTTACAGTATCTATATGAATTAATTTTACCTTAATTCATATGTCCATATTAATGAAGAAACAAGCTTACTATGAGAAAAGGATGAAGATCATTTTATTGGTGAGGATTCATATTTGAGAGTTTTACAAGTACAGAGAAGCCCACCTCTCTATCCCAGTAATGGTATAATCAGGATGATAGGTGGTAAGAAATGTTGGACAGGATGTGAGAGAAAGGAACCCTTATACTCTGCTAGTGGCAATATAAAAGGGAAGTGCCACTTTGGAAATAGTCAAGTACCTTCTAACCATATGACTTAGCAATTCAACTACTAGTTATATACACAAGGGAAATAAAAACAAAAATGTGCACACAAATGTTCATAGCAGCATTATTTATAACCAAAAAATGGAAACACTCTAAACATCAACCAATTGATAAACAGATAAATCAATGTAGCCTCTGCATATAACATCAACTAGCAATAAAAAAAATGAAGTTGAGGGCCAGGGATTTAACTCAGTGGTTCCATGCCTGCCTCGCAAATGCAAGGTCCTGAGTTTGATCACCGGTACCAAAAAAAAGGAGCTGACACATGTTACATCATGAATTAATCTTGAAAATATTATCCTAAATGAAAGCCAGTCAAAAAAGGCTACATATTAAATGATTACAATTTTCTGAAATATGCAGAAAAGATAAAAGTAAATCTGTAGACACAAAGTAGATTTATATAGATAGAAAGGTATATTCCATGTTTTTATCAACCTCACTGATGAAAATGTTGCATAAGACAAAGCTGAAGACATACTTTTCTCCATGATGAAAAAAATCAACCATTAATCAAAATGATTACAAATTGAGTAAATCACTTGGCAAATTTACTTAAATACCTTAGTGTCCAGTCTGTGCAAGTTATGAAATACTCAATTATTTTATTGAAACCTAGGTATAACTGCTTTACCACATTCCCTTGATAAACAAGTCTAGAAACTCTGTCAAAAGGAAACAATACATCATGTTCTCTCATTCTAAAATGTTCAAGTCCCAGTGCTCTGTAAATGACAATGACATAACCAGTTATCAGGAACTCAAAAGACTGAAGAGAATTCTGAAATATAAACTAGCTTTGATTTGAGGCAGGGCTGCATCTGAGCCAGCAGAGAAAAACATTTTTGAAGTGTTTCAGAGGAAAAGTTTTACAGACAGCCTCACTGGCATTAAGTCTTTCTTCTTTTTTTTTCTTTTTATTGAGTTTATTGGTACATTCTAGGTATACAGTACAGTTACATTCATTACTGGGATCTTGTACCGTTACATGACAGGTCTTGGTTTATTTCCCTTTTTTCATTTTCTATGTCTTTCTTTTTGAAAAATTAAGACTTTTTTTCTCACAGGTATTTTTATAAAAATTAAAATATTTATTTTTCTAAGATTTTTATTATGAATACATTCAAATATACAGATAAGTTAAAAGAAGTGTACAACAAACTCCACTATACTGATAAACTAGATTCCACTATTAATGTTTTAAAATATTTGCTTGATACATCTTTTCCTCTATCCATTTTACATTTTTGATGCATCTCAAAATAGCTTGCTGACATCACTACACTTGTTCCCTCTGGCTTCATCCAAATGATTAGTTTCACTAATTCTATAACTTTAGATAGTTTTTTTAAAATAAGCCCGTAACGCAGGCTGGCTGTGGTGGCACATGCCTGTAAAACCAGCACTCGGGAGACTGAGGCAGGAATTGTGAGTTCATGGCCAGCCTGGGCTACACAGTGAGACCCTGTCTCTAAAAAACCATAAATAAGTAAGTAAGTGAGCCAGAGAGTAAGCACGCAAGCAATCCAGGAATGCAGCCTACAAAGCCTCTTTCACTCTACAAAATGTTTCCAGCATCCAGAGATTTGCTCCTTTTCACTGCTATTGGCATTCCACTGAACAGATTTCTGTTTGCTCTGCCCGGTCTCCTTTCTTAACATCTATCTGCAGAAGACGAACACTACATGTATTTGAGAGAGTAGAGAGACTTGCCTCTACCACTTGCTAGCCAAGTGACTTGTAGCTTGTCACTTCCAGGGACAATGTGGAACTAACGATAAAGCTTACAGCAAAGAAGGCTGTGTAAACTGTCTCTCCGGACAATTCTGGCTCATTCTTATTTCTATTCATTTACTCTTCCCTGGTGTCCTTCTTCCCACCTGTATTTTATTTCAGTGGCAGGGACTACAGACATAGATTAAGATTCGGGAATCGGACTCAAACACAGGTGAAAGTGTCTGAAGTTCAGCTTGGGTTCTGTTCCACTTGGGGCAATATAACAAAGCATCTGGCACACAGTAGGTGCTCTATTTCAGAATCCCACAGTCATCTTGAGTCACTGTAACTTTGTTGCCATATTCCCTGCATTAGGGCTCCTTACAGTTTACTTTTTACTAATTCACATAAAAGTTTCATAAGGTACATAAAGTAGAAGATGCTCATTATACATCTATTAAGTGACTCAGGGCCAGAGAAATGGTTATTCTTTCAATGTTCAACTTTCGCAAGATGAAAAGAACTGCACTAAGGTACAAAAATATAACTATGGCTGTGAAGCACTGGAACTGGAGGACTAGAAAGTGGAAACAATGAGATTCAGCATTCTGAGCTGGGTGTGGTAGCATATACCTGTAATCCCAGGACTTCAAAGGCTGAAGCAGAAAGACGGCAAGGTGTCAAGGAGTGGGGGGAAAGGAGGAGGAAGGGAGAGAATGAATATTCTAAAATATATATACAGGGGCATCACCTTACACCATTCCAATATACTCTGGAAAGATGTTAAAAACCAGAAGTTACATTTGAGTTACAGCTCATTATGTGAACACACACTCAGGCAGAAACTCACATGAGAGAATCCAAAAAGAAAGCAAATTCTTAATTACTAAAACAATTTTCCTATACAAATGACATATTATTCCTTTGTAAATTATTTGAACAAAATATTTTTTAGAAATCTAAATTCTGTACATCTTCTGTTAGAAACTGACAAGCTATGTAGCCAGTGAGAATTTAGATAGAAAATAGGTCTGTATAATGGTTAATTTGCAGATGAACTGACCAAGATCTGCCTAATCATCACCTCTGAAGATTAAAAGTAAAAGAAATTTGGCAAGGCAAGAAATGAGTCGGATGACAGCTTTAAATTTCTATATAGAAAATTTAGAGAAAATTACTTGTGGGGAGTTATAAATCTGACTCAGAAAAATGTCTAAAAAGAATAATATATTGTAAATTACTTATGAATTACAAAAGCGTAGTTACTTTACAGATATTGTGGAAATACTGTTAAGGGTCTACGTACCTATTATTTCTATTCTTTTACACTTCCCCCAACCCCCCATACCAGGGATTGATCTCAGGGCCTTGCACTTGCAAGGCAGGTGCAGTGCCACTGAACTAAATCCCTGGATCTCTAATATTTCCTTTATTGCCAAGAAAATGTCAAGACTACAGGATAATTCCTTTTTCATGGATTATTTATAATCCTAATTACTTCTCTGTAAGCATACAGAAAATACTTGAGAATAAGTCTCTATTACAATTTCATAGATTTAAAAATGCAAAACAAAGTGAAATGTATACTAATCCCCAAGGTTTCCTAAATAAAAATGAATGAACATTTTTACAGTCAAATTAGGTGTTTTTAATAAAAACTTTGAAGCTTTGATGAACCTTCAGTTATATCTAGACTTGTTTTTCCAAAATAATAAACCTTTGTATAATTACCAAATTAATTCTTAATGTAAAATTTCTAGTAAGATAAAATGTTTTGAACTAGTGTAGGCTTTCTGTCTAATTTTAGGATTCACAGCAAAAAAAAAAAAAGTACACACAAAAAGGGAAAGTATTATTATTGCTCTCCTTTAATGTTAAGCAGGAAAAGCAAATATGTGGCTCTCACACTGTTGCTTCTCTTTGCCATGCAAGGAAAGACATCAGGAGTCAACTGGTGGTGCTGCTATGGCCTCTCGAAGCAGCACTCCCAGAAGTGACTGGAGGGCTCTTAGGCTGGACCCAGAGATGAAATCTGGTAATCCCTGATGTTCACCCTGTCAGTACTTTGGATCCAAGGATCCCAGGTGTAGTCTATGATTCATCTAAGGGGTTTCTAGGCCATGAGATCCTGTGGGATAATACATTCCAGGAGTTTTAAAACTGCTGTTTCTTTATATATCCCTCCACCAACAATGTATCCCAAGAGAACAATACAGAAAAGTTGTAGTATGCAGCTACAAAGAAATAAGAAAACCCTACATACTAAGACAAAGGAAATAGTTGAGAATATTAAGCAACTCACATGAAGGAATAAAGTACAACAGGAGATCCTGTGTTACAGTATATTTTTTTTGTAGTGGGATCGAACTCAGGACCTTGCACTTGTGAGGCAGGCAGCAGCACCACTGAGCTAAATACCCCGGCCTTTTTTAAAAAAGAGATTTGTCTATGAGTGGTTCATTCCCACAAAAAGATCAGAAAGTAAAAATGAAGAGGAAAGTGAATAAAACACTAATAAAGAGCATTTTGGAATTCACTGAAGTATTTAGAAGGCTCACTTGCTAAATATACTAAGAAACTATTATACAAGATAATTTCATCTATAATAACCATAAGATAAAACTTCTTTGAAAAACTTAAGACAAAATGAGCAAATGAACTGCTTTGGTTACTCTTATCCAAAGGAAGAATTCTGGGGAAAATAATCTCTTTAAGGTACTTTTCAATAAACTAATCTGTGACACAAATGAAAATAAATGATTTTAATTTTGGCTTATATATCAAATGCTTTAATCATAGATTACTTGGCTTAGATTTAAATAGAAAAAATTAAGATTAAGTATAATTTATCATGCCAATTATCTTATATAAATAAAAATTATGTTCAGACATAGGTGTACCCACAAATGTGTTAATGTTAAATATAGTTTGTAATGCATTATAAGTTGTATTTCATTTGAAATCTTCAGATTTAGAATATGTTTTGGAAATGTAACACAAAGAACAAATTCATAGATTTACATAGCAATTGCTTATTTCCCTAGGACATAACCTAACTAAACTTCTGTGGTAAATAATACTAATTTTCTTGGGTGCTAAAACCATCAAAAAATATTTTCAAGAAAATCTTCCTATAATGTATGTCACACTTCTCTGGTTTCAGGCAAAGTCTACCTAAGTTAACCATCATGGACATTCACTAGTGTGAGAGTGAGCAGTGTTTCCAAGCTATTAAACTTCTTCTGTTTCAAAAGTGACTTATTATTAGAGCTTTATAGAAAATATATAGCTGCTTGCCCTTTCACTGATTCATCAGCTAACAAGCTTTTGAAATTTTGTGCCTTACTTCCCTAATTCCTAAAGCGTAAGCTCTTTTGTTTCCAGGACCTTTTGATATTCTTCCCCCCTCATCTTGGTCTAATTTGTCTTGAAGTGGGAAACTAGAGTACTAACCATGCTAAGCTAGGAGACCTTCCTATGAGTGCAGGGCATACTTTTGTGAATGGATATTGTGACACCAATTCAGCTCCTCAGAGGATGTTTTTCTCTCTGTCCTGGTCCTCACACTGTACAAAACTATACACACACTGGCCAGTCCTACTCTATGTAAGCAGCACTACCTCACACCACAGGTTCAGTAAAGAGGGACTCTGTTCTGTACACTATCCTCTTGTGGTGCAGTACACGTCGCAATTACACCTTTTTCTGGAACTTGTGATTCTTATTTCCAGTAGAGTGGGCTCAGTCAGTTGTGCTAGAAGTAGCTGGTAAGACTAGGGACTACTAGCCACCAAGAGTTCCAGAAACAAGTGCTGTAGATGTGCAGTGACCTGTGGAAAGCCCTAAGAGGCAGCAGAAATCGTTGGAAGAGTTGTAGAAAGCTGCAAAAAGGGCTACAAACTTCAGCTGCTGAGGAGGTGAGGGTGGCCAGAAGGTGGGTGCCAAGAGCTATAACACTAAGAGTTGTCACAGAAAGGGCTGAGAGCCACCAGCATGCAAAACCTGAAATTAAGGGAGCTGCAATTTGCCAATTCATGATTTCCATCTGAATTAAGCAAAAGAATTCTCAACTGAGTAAGCATTGCATTTTCTGAATTTCAGTGAATTAGCTGTATCCTACAAATATTGGCATGTTGCATTTTCATTTGAAATATTTTTAAAGCTTTCCCTCTTTAAAGGCAATCATGAAAGATACAACAATTTCAGAGTTCCTCATCTGCAGTGCAAGGGGGGCGCCACTGGGTGAGACTGCCTACCTTGGGCAGCAGCTTTCTGAGCCATTTCTGCTTTAATGAATCCAAAGCTCCTCTTGTCTCTTGCTGCCTATGTGTAAGTGATAAGTCCACTTTATGCAGCTTGTGCTTCAGTATGTTCCATCTAACTGAACTCAGACATAACCAGTGAACAATGAACCTTTTTCACTGTTTAGCAAGATGAGAATATTCTACTGCATAACAATGTGAATAAACTGAACATTACCAAACTGTACAACTAAAAACAATTAATACAGGAAATTTTTAGATAATCATTATGTTGCCCTCTCAGCTCAAGTGATTCTTGAACCTCAGCCTTCCAAGTAGCTGGGACTGTAAATGCACACCACAAAACTAGGAAGAAGGTAAATTTTATATGATGTGTATTTTATCACAATTAAAATTATTTTCAGATGTGTGAACTTTACTGTATGCATCTGTATCTCAGTAAAGTCTTTTTTAAAATCTTTTTGACCTCATGGATCATTTAAAAGTATGCTGTGTAGCCGGGTGTGCTGGCACATGCCTATAAACCTAGCCCTCAGGAGGCTGAGGCAGGAGGACTGCGCTGTGAGTTCGAGACCAGATGGGGTTACATAGTGAGTTTAAGGTCAGTGTCAACTACACAGTGAGACCCTGTCTAAAAAAATTTCCACATATTTGGGGAATTTTCCAGGGACCTTTCAGTTGTTGTAGGAGAAAGAGTCACGGACTTCATTGATATCTGTTGGGGCATTCTCCTAGAAAAAAATGTATGCAGCATAATATTCTATAGTTTTCTGGAGTTCAAAGAATCCCTGAAACAATTTGCTACACTAGCAATTTATATCCTAAGTTATTGAAAAATACTACAAAGGTTGTCCAAGACAGTAAGAAAGATGATTTTCTTGACTCTCTTCACAGAGAGAATCTTTCCATATGCCACTATTTTGTTGTTGCCCTCGTTTAGGTATGCCTTAGGAAACACTCCAAATGGGCACAACCCCACACCTGTGAATTGAGTAAGTCAGCTGCCCAAAATTATGTTGTGTCGGATACAGCAAAGGATAATCAAAGACAATTAATAGCTGCTAAAATACAAATTAACTCTCTAACTCTAATGTACTGAATTTCAGTTTGCACCCTAATGTTTTCAAAAAGAAGTGTTCACGTATCCTCTCACTTTCTCTGTCTCTGTGTGTGGGGTTGACAGCCTTCCCATACCCTCCTCTTCACCACTGCTACTGCAGATCTCAATTCAGAATCAAATCAGATGCTGGCAAAGAAGAGATTCAGTTACAGTGCAATACTGTAGCTCAATTCCTGAGCACTGTTTGTCTTCAGTCCGATTTGCAAAGCAACCTCCACTAGTATTACAACGGTTGATGCCTACAACAGCCCTAGGCAGCAAATGCATGTTTTTGTAGATATGCTTTACTGACTATGGCTATAACTCCATTGCTTTGTGTATTTCTATGCCTGCATAGGTGACAGAGGAGGATTCTCTGAGAGAACTACAGCCTAACTCTGGCTAAATACACATAACTTTCTCTCCCAGAATTTCAAATAGTATTACTTTGAAATCCACATGAAATAATTAAATAATATTCCATACCTCAGAACAGGGTAGGAGTACTAATAATATACCTAAAAGATAAAAAAGCTCTATAGCATTAGGACTTTCAATTCCAGTGAAAAAATGAATAGGTAATTCAGACTAATCCTCTCAATGAAACCACCTAGAAAAGCTAAATAACATTTTGAAAAATTCTTGATGGTAACAAAGTATTAACACAGCAATGAAAAGTTATGGGGCAAGATCCAATTGCTCAATTTCTTTTCATTTTTTGAAAAAAAAATCATTGCATTTCATTGCATTTCTAGCTAATCACTGCATTTCTTTTCTTTTTTTTTTTTCTTCCTAGTATGGGGGATTGAATTTAGGACCTCATGTTTGCCAGGCAGGCTCTGTGCCACTGAGCTAAATCCTTGGCCCAATATTTGTATTTCTTGAGATGGGTTAAGGATTCTATTTATTCACAGACTAAAAAAATTCCAAACTCTGTAATAAAGAAGAAAAACCAATGAAAAATCATTTTTCAAGAGAAATATGAGGAAAGAATAGATGATAAGAAACTATTTCTTGGAATATTATGTGGTTATGGTTAAGGTAATGAAAACAAGTTTAGGACAATAAATAAAAAAGAATGTGACAGAGGGTCAACATACACAGTGTCATTAAGTGAAATCCTACAGAAAAGACTCATAATCAGGCCCAGTAGTATATGCCCATAGTTCCAGAGAATCAGAAGCTAGCCTGAGTAACATAGCAAGACCTTAGCTAAAACAAAACTCCCTGAACAAAATGGAATACAAAAAAATAAAATAAAATAAAAACCAAAAACAAACAAAAAGGACTCTTCTTAAAAAGTCATATGAACATATTAACATTAAATAAAATCATTAAGCAAATTACTATAGCAGTGAATTTATCTTCTTTGGCTCTAAAGCAAATTGTCAAAACCAATACATACTTGAGGGTTGAAGTAGGAAAAGAGTATACCTTTGGGAATAAAAAAGATGTTCATGAGCTCTCTTTCTTTTAGACAGATGGCATATGCCACCTCTGTTTTGTTTTGTTTTTTCCAGATGCCTTTCATTATCATAGAACATGCCACCTGAAATGTGTGCAAAGAGGAAATGAGGGATGGAGAGAGAAAAGCCAAACTGAGAAAGGCTAAATAAGTGGTCATCTCCTTCTTCTCATCCTTATCATTTATTGCCAGGATCATCACGAGTTTTCTGAAGAGTGTAACAAAATCTAAGAAGAGATCAATGCAGTGCTTTTTCAATATGAGTATCAAAAAGGACAAAGTAGGGCCAGGGATTTAGCTCAGTGGCACTACACCTGCCTTGCAAGCGCAAGGTCCTGCATTTACTCCCCAGTACCAAAAATAAGCAAAAAAGACAAAGCTACACATGACCACCAGTCCCATATACAGGTTTGCCTGGAAAAGCCAAACAAATCCAGAGAAAAAGTTCCGGAGGGAAGACAAGACCATCAGGCTCATGGCTCGCATCAAGATATCTCCCAGAAAGAGGTAGCTCTGGCGCCTGGCATAGAGTGCACTCAGGGTGAAGCAGGTGAAGATCACTGCTGTGCCCATGAATGCAGTGGGAAGGACGCTAGGATTGACAGCAATGCACAACTCCAGAGCAGAGCCCAGGCCAACTCCTGTAAGGAAAGCAAATGCAGCAAGAAGCCCCAATCTTTTTTGTTTAGTCTTATGGCTATGAGGTGCTGCCATCAGCCAAATCAATCCTAGGAAGTCCAAGGCAGACAGGAGACCAGTCCAAATGAAATGAGTGCCCACATGGAAATAGTCCCCTACAGCTGCCAGAAACATACAGAAGGAGAAACTGGCACAGATCTTCTTCAAGTGCTGCTGTGTTGAGGTGGTTACAAGAGGATATTTTAGAAGTGGATCAAAGTTATCTTTTGATCAAATATGTTATGGTTCCAGAGTTTTTGGGACAGAGCCTCTGCTCTTCTCAACCCTCCTTTGTGGAGCCTCCCAGCTCTTGTAATACCGAATGTGCCCTCCTCTTCACCTGTTTGCACCCAGATTATTTGCCGTTAATAAGTCTGGCAAGCCAGACTTACCAGGATACTTTGCTTCCTGTGCTTCTGCTTTCATCTTGAAGTCAAGCCCCACAGAGACTGCTACTGGATTACAGACATATAGAAGAGTCTTCACCATGGCAAAAGCTGCCTAGGTCACGATCAGCCAAACATCTAAGCAAAACAGCCATGATCAGCAAAGAAAACTGGCTTTGCCCCTTTAGACCTGTAAAGGCTGTCTGTTATATATTATTCTTGTGGCAATAGATAGCTAATATAAACTCAGGCAGGTGTAAACTGAAAACTTTGAAATTTTTACTTTCTCCTCAGACTATCTCATGAGAAAAACCATTATTTGTCATTGCTCTATATCATCCATATAGCCTACTAACTGTAACATAAGCCTGACAGTCCATCTACTACTAAGCTCGCAACAGTCCACAGAAATCAAACTCTTACAAGTCTGGGAAGCACGGCAGAAAGCTGTCTTATAGAAGGAAAGAAGCAGTGATACTAAAATAGTCCAGTGTAAAAACATTGGAAGGAAAGAGTAGAAGGTTATCTAAACAATCAAGATGGCAGTTAACTCAAAGGGACTGACTGGTTGATTGTATTATAGCTATATTCAGTCTAAGAGACCCTATAGATACATTTCATCTGTGCAGAAATATAAAAACTCATCAAAGTAATTTCATAACAAATCTTCCGTACATAGGGAGAAGAAGGGCTTGAGGGGAGGAATGGGATAAAATAAAATAAAAATTATTTTTAAAACCCAAAAATAACCAAAGTGATTTCATATTTCCTTTGATTTTTTTTACTTACTTGAATACGAATGACATAAATCCTTACCATTTTAATACTACATCAAGTGGTATTCATGCAGAAAACATTAAAAATTACCAATAAATAAACCATTTAGAACCTAAAAAGTGGAACTCATATGTCTCTATATGATCATCTAAATAGTATTTATACAGGTTTTTTCTTCTATTAAAGGAACATCAAGACTCCAAGCTACTCATGAAATTATACCAAGTACCAAGTGTGTATGTACAAAGCCTTAAAACAAAACCCTAGGGTCCAAAACTACTGATTTCACATACAGCTACTGACTTGTACTGAAATGGATACCTTTCCTTAACCATCATTCCCAATTATTGTTTCAAATGGTCTGTAACTTAATTATATGTCAATGTACTTTTTCATAGATTATGATGCTTGACATCTACGCTAAGATTCTAGATGTCATTCCTTAAAATCACCCGGTAACAGTTATTGG
Source organism: Fukomys damarensis (assembly GCF_012274545.1). Taxonomy (NCBI): domain Eukaryota; kingdom Metazoa; phylum Chordata; class Mammalia; order Rodentia; family Bathyergidae; genus Fukomys; species Fukomys damarensis. The sequence goes on from NW_022900916.1 coordinate 11,386,166, forward strand.
TGAAAAATACCTAATTGTTCACATATTTAAAGGAATAGTTTTTAGTATATTTGCCTATAATTTTATTACAACAATTTTAAATCCTGCAAATTATGAAAGTCATAATTGTTCCCTTGTTTACTGATATTTTAATTTTCTTTTAACAAGGAGTGGACAAGGAAGAACACCAATTTAAATGTCCATTATAAGGTCTAGTGACATCTTAAAAGTCCTATTTCACACTATACAAATGTCCAGTATTTCATCATTAAATAATTCACTCAGGTCAATAACAAAATGCTATGATATATATGCCTAACAGAACTGTGCATGCATATGTGTTTTAAATATAAAATTCAACTTAGTAAACTGATTATAACTTCACAAGTGCTTTCAGAACCAGACAATTAAGTATTTTAAAGGAAATTTTAAAAAGAACTGATCTCATTTTTACAAAAGAACACCTGGGAAGCTGATAGCCATTGGACACAATCTGCAAAAGAAGATCTAAACTCCACTGCTTAGAGCTCACATGTGAAAATTCAATGCTAAATCCTTGTTACTCAAAATTGAACTGCTAAATTATCATCTATGTATTAAGGGCAGAGATGTTAAATAAATGATGATACACATAAGTCACATATTACGTACAGATCTGTCATGCTGTAAAATGAATAAGCAAACTACAAAACAGTGTATATATAGCACAATCATGCTTTTATTAAACAAAAAAGGTGTTATATTTGCACATGGATACAAGTCAAGAGTTTTAAAGCTTAGAGTCTGGTCTGGATTGGAATGCTGCAACACTTGCTCACTAGAATTCTACTTCTAGTGTTGTACTGTTCATACTACTAATCTTTCTCAGCCTCGATTTCCACATTTTGTAGCAGCAGACATTAATATTTGCATTTCACAACACCAGTTGTAAAACAGATAATATTATACATGCAAATGGACTGACACAACCCTGATTCACTCTATGTGCTTAAAAATGGTAGTTATTACCTTACCCTTAAAAATGGATTGTTTGAGCTGGGCGTGGTGACACACGCCTGTGATCCCAGCATTCTGGGGATTGAGGCAGGAGGGACACGTGAGTTCCAAACCAGCCTGTGGTGCATAATGAGTTGAAGGCCAGCCTGAATTACATAGTGAGACTCTGTCTCAAAACACCTAACCAAACTAAAACACACACACACACACCCCCAAACAAAAGGTTGTTTTCAGATTCCAAAAAAACAAAGAATTTGTCCTTGTAGAGGTTGAGAGTTACATGATGTATACTTTTGATAAGTAATAACACAAAGCCTTAGGGGGAAACAAATAGGTAATGATAAAAATATTTTCCAATTTATCATTATAAGCATATAAACATATTTTATATAAAATTTATTAGTTATACTCTACTACTTGTCACAACACTAAACTTAGCTTGAGAAACACTTTTGTGAGCCTTTCTCCTAAAGCTATAATTAAGTATACTAAAATTATTTAGTAGCCAAGAAACTTTTAATATTTAGGGAAATAAATTTAGGACTCCCAAAGCTGCTCATTATACATTTTAGGTTGTATTTTTAAGTTGCCTTTTCTGAAAGTCTGCTGCATCTAAATTTCCAGCTTTCCTTTATCTCACTAACAAGCATTCCATTAATTACCTAATTTCTTTCACTTCTTAACTTTACGAATTTGAGGCTTAAATTTTTCCTCTATAAAAAGAACTCACTATTTGAAGATGTTGCTTTCACCCTAAATCTCAAGTCAGCATTTCCTTTACACAGTTGTTATTCTACTTAAAAATCCCTCATTTTTCTCCAACAAAAATCTTAGTATTTAGCTATGTTCTTCTCAATGTTTTTATCTTTTTTTCAGCTTTAATTGAGTTTATTGGTACATTTTAGGGATACAGTACAGTTACATTCATTGTTGGGATCTTGTACCTCTACATGTAAGTCTTGATTCTCATTTTTTCCCCTTGTTCCTGCCCTCCCTTCACCCTCTCCTCCCTCCCCATCTACAAACACTTTATTTTCATCTTTTCATTATCTCACATTCTTTTTCTTTTCCCTTATTACCCTTCCCCTGCCCTTCTCAATGTTTTTAATGAAACTATTCTAAAAGAATATGGAGAGATGAAAGAAAACATATCAAATTAAAAAAAGTAGTAGAAATGGTGTTATTAACAGCCAAGAAATAAACATTAACAATGAAATTTTATTTCAGTCATTAGTTGATAATGTATTTTAAAAATAAAACATATGATATTTTTTGCAATATTATTTAATGCTTACATCTTTCTTACATACCTAAATGAAAGCTGAAAAGTAAAATTATTGTGGAAGGGGGAAATTCTATTGAAAAATGAAAAAAGTCGACAACTTTCCATTAATCTTCAGCATTGTAGGTTACGTACCTGGGTAATTTAGGGCCACAAACTATATAACCAGAAATACCATTCAATAATGTTAGTCAAACAGCATTATTTTTATTTTTTTAAAGCCTTTCCTGCAGAACATTAATCGAAGTCACATATTGCCATTATTGCCTCTCCTCCGCTCACCATATCCAGACAAATCCACCAAGCAAAATATTGTGTTTGTGTTGATTCTTTCTGTCCTTGGGGAAATGTCTCATAGAATTTTTTTCCTGATATTTTCAGTAGCTACACTAAACTCTAGTAGATAAAATACTGAATTTTGTTTATAACCATGTTTTTTTTTAAAAGCAATGAACATTATACTAAAGCATCTATAAACAAAGTTTGTAGAGAAAAATTAGTCATCCAATTGCTTACAGAGCTTCCATGTCTCTATACGGCTAGTCTGCAACAAACAAGGTTTTAAAAAAAAAGATGCCTCGAAGTTATTGTCAAGATTACAAAAACAAACGAATGTTAACTAGCACCATATAGGCAAACAAAATTTGGCCTTCCATTGAGGATGAAAGTAGGAAGGCTCATACCATAGTATGAGCAGGAAAGATTATTTTATGCAAATTATTTCAGAACAACTAAAATACAGGTAAAAACAGTTCATTTATTATGATGTTAGTTATGGTTAGTCAAGTATTGTATAATTAGTAAGTTTAAACAAAATTAAATTTTAGAGATAAGGGAAATCACTTACAAGCTGCTCTGATTTTACACCATACAACTGGATGGTTTTTGCCACGTTTTTTGACACAGCTAATGTGAGGTTTGCATCAACAGCAGCTACATTTAGTTCACTAGAAAAAAATGAAAACAGATTTTAATTATTATCAGTATAGTTCAACACCAAAGCAAAAAGTAACACATAAACTTAAGCCCAGCCTGCAATGTAGTGATTCTTTTTATAGATTTTGCCAATTGCTTCCAAGACTTGGTTGCACTATTTCATTTTTCTTCCTAAATTCAGTACTAGGAAATAGTGCTTTGAGACAGCTTTGTTAATGAGCAGTTTCTCGTTAATAAGAGCACATCATGTATGGGATCAGTCTGTGATTAAGAGAGAAAACTGTGTACAGATTTTTTTAAAGTAGCACCCTTGCTAACACTGATAAGTACAATTAGAGGCACTGCATATCATAGACATCTGCAAGGAAATGACAGCTCTTGGATGGAAATGATGACCTTGAGGGACACAAGCTAAAAATATGAATCACACATGTTACACAAAGATACTCAGTTTTTGTAGAAATTATGCCATTTCATGATATTTATTTAGTTTTTAAAATGTATCAAAAACCCAATGGAAATAATTTGCTATCTTAAATATGTGGATTTTTAAACCATTTTTTGCTGCTTCATATTCAACACTGAATTACTTGGGATATTTGATTTGACCACCAAAAAAACCCCCCAAAACAAACAACAACAACAAAAAGCAAGCACTGTAACAGAGTTAAAAAGCATGTACAGGCACCAAGCAAGAAAAGAAACTATTATTTCTGAAGCAGAGTAAATTTTAGCATTTAATCGGGTTAACTTTTTAAAGAAAGTGAAGGAGTTTGAAAGTGTAACACTAGTGCTGTATACCATGTTTCAAAAATGCCCTATCATGTGGTACTGACACTAATTTCATTTATGTTCATTTTTAAATTGTATTAAATATTGGCACAAGTATTCTTCTTCAAGCTCCACACTACATCTGATTATAGCACTGTCAAACTGCATGGAGGAATGGGAATGACATCTCTTTAACATAAAGAGGTCAAAGAGCTTGAGTTGAATCTAGGATTATTTTCATCACCAGCATACTAAATCGGTGACAAGAGACTTAGGTAAAAATCTAGAGTCAAGTTAACTGGGGAGGAGGTTAGGACCAAGATGGTGGACAATCTATACAATTTATAGATGTTTGCAGCTCAGGATAGGGTTTTATATATATATTATACTGTGGCTTTTAAAAGATACTTCTTCCCCAATGATAAATATAATTATTGTTTGCTTTAAATGTACCAATAAACTTAATGTAGGAAAAAAAAATTACTTCCTCCTCCAGCAATCAGAACCACCATCTTCAAATTTGTAGTCTAAAAGAACATTTCTATACCCTGGTCCTATATTGCCCACTCATTATTTTTACTCTACAAAATGTCTACCTCAAATGCACAGACTTAGTGTTATGACAATAGTAGTTAGGTTATGACAGGACTGGGATAGTCTCAGTTGCAAACTAACCTGGGTAACTGTTAACTGTACACATCTAAAGGCAACAGGACAATTACATTGTCTGCAAGCACTCGGGTGGCACCTCTGTAGGACACCTTCCATTTTTACAGTTTTAAAAGCTGCCACATTCACTTAGGAAGCTTAAAATAGCAAACACAAGTAGGCTAATCAGGATTACAATCCTGTTGCTGCCATCAAGCACTTTCTGCATTTAGGATAAAAAACATTAAGCTCTATGTTTTAGTTTCTTAATTTGTATTAATTATTTTTATACTTATTTTCTGTGTAACATTAGGAATGTACTATGGGATGGAAAGGTAGGCTTACTTTTCATTCTTGGTAAGATAGGGAATAATTAGACTATTTTTAGACTATGTTTAATGGTTTTATTAATTGGAATCTTAAGCACTTGCCATGTGTGTACTCATTTACTGCAAAACTCTTGACTTAATTGCAGGCCTAATTACTTGAATAATTTGAGGTAAATTTAAAATGCATTGCTATTAGACATCACTAAAAAATGTGGCAGGCATCTCACAGCATATCCTTACTTTGTAAAATACATACCTTGCTATAGTTTTAATGATACCATCAAGTTCATCAGAGGAAGGAGGATTACGCCCACCAGGGGGGAAAACCAAATTGATAGGATCAAAGAGTCGAGATAAGGATTTTGAGAGATAAGCAGCCTCAAAAGGTTGCAGTGAGTCTTTCAAAGCCTTTTCTGGACTGTGAAAACAAGATTTTTAAAAAGTGACATATTAGATAAAACCAACTGGTAGCACATCAGACTATAAATGCCTTTTCAAAAATGTTTCTCCTATAAAAATATAACTATATAAACAAACAGAAAATGATTTTAAAATGTATATATTTACAAATATATTTCATAATCAAACATTAAAAATGAAATAAACATTTTCATTTACACTTTTATTTATACGTAAGTACTAGCAATAAGTGTAAATAGTATGTACCAATACCTACAATATTATCACTTGAAAGTAAAAGAATAAAAGCATAAGAGCCCATTAATTCTAATGAAAGCTATGCCTCTACTTAGCAAATCCAATTCACAGAATATCAAAGCATATATGAGAAGGAAGCTTGCAGAAACCTGCTCTGTTAGGTCACCCCTGCTGCCCCCACAGCTGCTGTGTTCCACAAAGTTCCCTGACTGACAGGGAAGGATACAGAGCTAGATTCTCACAGTTTGCCCTTTCGTGATAGTACTAATAAGAATAAGGGCAGAAATAAAAAGTTTTTATTAAAGTCTTATCACACAAACACACTCAATTGGAGTTCTAAATTAATTTATTTTACAATATTCTTCAGAAAATAAAAATTTACTCCACACTTCTTTCCCCTTTGTTTTCAATAGTTCCCCTAGATTCTCATTTAGCAGTCAAAAGATTGGATCTTATAATTTTCCTTTGACAATGACTACTAAATGTGTACACCCATCATTTCTATTTGCCTTTAATTCCAAATTTTTCTTTATGTCTTTAATTCCATATTTTTCACATCTTCTGTTTGCAATCCCTCTACCAGCCTTTCCATTGTCTTTTTCTTTAAGAACAAATTTCCCTTCATCTTTACTGTTAACCTTGACATCATCTGACCTGCTCTTCATACATTCGAAACCTGGCTTTCTCTCTCTCTCTCTCTCTCACTCTTCCCATAGGTCAGAATGCCCTTGGCTCCTACTTTATAATTCCATAGTTATCTAATACATTCGACCTGGCTTTCTCTCTCTCTCTCTCTCTCTCACTCTTCCCATAGGTCAGAATGCCCTTGGCTCCTACTTTATAATTCCATAGTTATCTCTTAGTACTTTCTCATTCATGAAGTATTCCACTCAACACCTGTTTACTGAGAATGCAATGCACCAAGCATTTTGACAAGTGCTGGGAAGATACAGTTTAAGAGTGCTGCATAGGGATGGGTATCTAGCTCAGCTCCTGCCTGGCAAGCACAACATCCTGAGTTCAATCCTCAGTACCAGGGGGGGAAAAATGAGTGCTGTATAATCTAGTGAACAAAATGGTCAGGAAAGGAAAACATATATACTATTTTATAATAGATGAAAAGACCACATGGAGCAAGAGAACTAGTATTTAAACCTGTCTCAGACAATCCTCCACCTAAACTCCATGCCACCTATTTAAACTTCTTTTCTGTGTCTGCTCCTGTCATCAACTAATCTTAGGAAGCTTCTCTCTTCTGTAGAAATCCTGGCCCTTGAATATGAATTGCTAACATTCTTCTTATTCTTTACATGGGTTGCAAAAATCCTTGGTGACTATAATGTCAAAATCTGCAACTTTTCTAAAACTTGTCCTGTGTTAGAAGTCTGTATTTATTATAATGACCTTTTTCTTACCTCTACTATGGATCTTCCAAGTTTGAGTCTTCATTTTGAACTGTTCCACCTCCAAAATTTCCAAGTTCAAAGACAACTTTTCATACACCTGACCATTTCTCTCTCTCTCTCTCTCTCTCCTCTCCTCCTTCTTCTTCTCTCTCTCTCTCTCTCTCTCTCTCTCTCTCTCTCTCTCTCTCTCTCTCTCCACACAAATGTAAAGTCTATACAATGTGTCAAGTGTTTGCTAGGTGCAGGCAAATCAGTATGATCTTAGTTTCTAAGGTTGGTAGCCCTTTAAAGTTTACAAGCTAACAAATGATACAAAAAAATAAATTTAATAGTTCAACATGGAATATGATAGTGATAAGCACTAAAGGAAAAATAAAGCAAGAAAGATAGCTTAGGTTTAAATTGCTTTTTAAATCAAAATTTTAGGAAGAATGTAGCAAGGGAAGGGTTACTAAGCCCTGAAGGAAAAGAGGTAACAATTTATATGAATAAATGATTATGTTGCTGGTTTACTACTTTCATTGTTTTAGAAGGTATTTCTTCTACTTGTAAAACACAAAGTTTACTGTAAAACAGTGTGCTGTGCTATACCTACACCAGCTTTATATGTCTTGTGTTTAATCCCTTATCTTGATTACATCAAGAAGACACATGGTATGGTTTATCTATACTAGGTTTGTGTAATTATATCCTGTGATGTTCACACAATGGCAAAAATCATTGCTGCAGTTCTCAGACCTTGTACCTGTCACTAAATAACCCTATATTTCTAGTCCTAACTCACATTGAATTATCTTTTCAATAACCCTATTTGCATTTTCAACTCAGCAGTTTCAAAAGAAAAGCCTAAATTCAACACATCTTTAAAAATTCTTCCAATCTTAACAGCCTTCTACCAACTTGTCTAGTCCTAAACTTGATTTCCCTTTCCTCTCAGACATACCCTATCAGAGAGTTCCCCTGGCTTATCCTCTAAAATATATCAGAATGCAATTTGAATTAATCTGCCCAATTCTTACCATCTTATCTGCTCATCCGCTCATCCTAGTTCAAAACATCATACTCTTCTGTCTAGAGAAACAATATACCCTCCATTTCCTGTTTCTCCTCCTGTGTGCTGATCCCCCTTAGTTGTCCACACAGAAGCTAAACTGTTGATTTTAAAGTGTTCATCACCTCTCTTAAAAATGGCAATTACCAACTCTATTAAAACATGTTGCAACCCCCTTACCATGGCCTATAAAACCCTACATATTCTCACGTTTCCCTTTGTCTCTGCCCAGCATTACATACTCATTTATTCACATTTTATTTATCCCAATTACCATTAATGAAAAACGTGAACACTGAAGTACTCAATACTTGCTGACCTGGTTATTGTTGCTTTGATCGTGTTGATTCCTCTCTAGGAGCTTGTTCCATCTATTTTCTCTTTTCCTTCTTGCATTTCTCATCTCTTTTTCTCTCCACTGGCTATTTCTATCTTAAATTCATTCTGTTGTTTTTTTTTATTACCCTCATAATTTATTTTTAATTCACAGAATATGGATTCTACTTTATTTTGTCATCAACACTTTCCTGAATTTAGTGTCCACAGGGATAATCACATCTCATTAGTCTAAACACTGGTCTTCTTTTCCATTCTGCTCCCCATCCCTGTTGAATTTACTACTTTTCTTTTTCTTAAAAGTTAAAAAGGGAAAAGTAACATACATTCATTTTAAAAGAGAAAAGTACAAAGAATTACCTCCTGCAGACAAACCATTTTTTGTGTATTTCCATATTTTTTAGTGCTACTAAAAGGACTAAAAATTAAACTAAATGGAAATTCATTGATACTATATGTTACTTTATGTAAACATTAACTTTTTTGTTCTTTTAAACTTTAAATTTTTAAACAACTTCAATCTGTTGTAAATTAACATTTGTGAGTTCTATCCTCTTGTCCCCATTTTCATTAGTTCTAAATTAAGCATCATTTATCATAAAGCAGTTACTGAGGAGACAATCTGGTCTCATTCTATCTCTCCAGCCTCATTTGGCCATTTAATTGACCAGTCAGGATTTCTAACTAGAGAGCACACTATATACATTCAAGAAAAAAATTAAAAGAGAAACAATTACTTATACAGCATTCATAAGTCTATGCAACATTCTTCTCACAAAGATGGTGATAAGAATCTGTTACTGTTTTAATCAGGCTTTCTACTATAAATATGAGTCTACCATTTAAAAAAGGTGTGAAAGACAATGTTTAGACTAATGAGATGTGATTTATCTGGTGCTCAAATGGGAATTTAAAAACCTTTCAAATATGATATACTGATTTCCAGCGGGGCTAATAAATATGGATACATTACCATACTTTGTGTGCAATTTTCTGGGATAGTTTTGATTACAGTTTTTACCAAACATTGAGTGAAAACCTATCTCAGGATGATTTATCTCCCCTGTAGCTTCTGAACAATGTGTCACATTTATTTAAATGGTCTATCAATAGTGATAATATCTGATGTAATTACAAGGAATTAAATATGAATTAAAAAACAATGACCACATATGTTCATCTCCTAGTTTCTAATTATCATATTTAGTGTTATACTTTAATGGTGATTCTAGCAGGAGCCAGAATATGCACCTTGAGGTGAAGTTGGACTTTTAGTTAAAGTCTTACAAGTCTCTTAAAGTATGTAAAATTTAAAAATCATTACAAATATTTGCATGTTTACTGTATTCCCAATTTCAAATTTATAATAAAAAATTTTTAAAAACCCTTTACAGTCAAACAAACATACTCGTAATCTGGCTTTTTAGTTATGAATATATCTTGTGTATCATCATCCATGTTTTGTACATCAACAAAGAGGTCCGCAGTTCCAGTTGCATTAAAATTTCCTTGGATATTTTGACTGTACTGTTGAAGACGCTTCCATAACTCATTGTAAAGGCGTAGTAATTTAGGATATTCTCCTTCAAAAGCTTGTTTCAAAAACATAGATGCTGCCAACCAAAATTAATAGCACGGGTTAGATAAATAATAAAGCAATAAAATATAGTAAAAATGTTTCTTATATATATAAAAATAGTGTTACAAATACACCAACAATAAATTATGAACCAAAGACATGTTCCAACCATGCTTTTTAAAATAATGTTACAGTAACACTAGTTTTCCTCTTATGTAGTTCATTGCGCTTGGTATGAATAGAACAATTACAATTACAGTTGAAGATTTTAATTCCCTCCCTTGACAACAGATAAAGATGTACACAGAAAATTAGGATACAGAAAACTGACCAAAACTAACACCCAAATGACTTAATTTACATTTATACAATTCTTCATCCGAAGTAACAAAAACACATCCTCTTCAAGTATATATGGAATATTTTACAAGATCAACAATGCTTGAGTTTCAAGCCCTACAAAGCATACTCTAAGAAAATAGGTTTGTTTGTTTGTTTTTGTAAAATTAGGAGTAACAAAAAGACACTTGAAAAACCCTCAAATAAGTCATAGATCGAACAAGGAAACCAAAAGGGAAATGTGAACATATTCAGCACTGAATGAAAATTATAATACTATATACAAAATTTGTGGGGTGCTATTAATGGAATACATCGCAGAAGGAGGTTGAAATTAATGCCCTAAACTTCCATTTTCAGGGTACAGGAAAAAAAACCCAAACCCCAAAATAAACAAAAGAAAGAAAACAACAAATATCATAGAAAGAAAACAATAAATATCATAGACTATCAAAAAATCAGAAACAGGAAAACAATACACTGGTTCAGAAACACTGGAATAAAAGATTATTCACTGAGAAGATGAATAACTTTGACAAACTTCTAGCCTAAGAGATTAAGAAAAAAGAGAAACAAATCAACCATGTTAACAACATGAGTTAATCTTATTGAATATCTTTCAGATATTAGAAAAAAATAAAGAAATTATAAACAATTTTATGACAATAAATCTGAAAATTTTTATGAAATGTACAATTTCCTTAAAGGACACAAACTATGAAAGCTCACTCAATAACAAAGTGAATGGTCTGAATTTACTGGATTTCTTCTTGTTGTTGTTAAAAATCCTTCAAATAAGGCCAAGGATTTAGCTCAGTGGCACCGCCACGCCTGCCTTGCAAGTGTAAGGTCCTGAGTTGGATTCCACTACCAAAAAAAAAAAAAAAAAAAAAAAAATTTTTTTTTTTTTCAAAGAACTAGATAACTTGTTGGCTTCAGAGGTGAATTCTATCAAATAATTTAAGGAAGAAATAGCTTTGCCAGTTCCACACCAATTCCCAACTCATTCTTGAGGTCAACATTATCCTGATACCAAAACCAAAGACATTAAAGAAAAAGATAAATACTATAGAATAGTATTCCTCACAAAACAGATACAAAAATTATGAATCAAATTTCAGAAAATCCAACAACATAAAAAAGGATGACAATTCATGACCAAGAAGATTTATCCCAGGAACTTTTAGTTGGTTCAACATTTAAAATTTAGTCAATGTAAACAGCCCATTCACCCATCAGTTGGAAACTGGATAAAAAAGATGTAGTTTTTCTATAAAATGGAATACTACTCAGCCATAAAGAATGAGAAATTAGATTCATTCACAGGAAAATGGATACATATTGAGGATATACTCCTAAGTGAAATAAATAAGTCACACTTGTAAATACTGAATAGTTTCTCTGGTGTGAATAAACTATAATAGTACATGAGATCCTAATGAGATAATTGACAATGTGAAATAGGAAGAAAAGGGCTAAAGGTGTAGGGAAAATGGAAAGGGTAGGGGAAAGGTAGTAAGGGAAAGAAAAAAATAAGAGAAAACCCTATTAAGCAGGAATAAGGGGAAAAAGTGAGAACCAAGACTTGTCATGTAAAGGTGCAAGATCCCAAGAATGAATATAATTGTACTGTACCTAAAATGTACCAATAAACTCAATGAGGAAAAAAAAAAACAAATTCAGTCAATGTGATTCATCATATTAACAAATTAGTAAGAAAAAACTACTTGAAAAAAATCTAATTTCCTGTATAAAAATTATCTATAAAAAAATAGAAAGGAACATACCCTGATAAAAGAAACTACATAAAACCAGATTAGGAAAGCATAGATGACACTAAATTAAGAGCCACTATGTAGAATTAAGTATCATCTATGTAGAAAGCCTAATATAATCTACCAATAAAGTTACTAGAGATTGTAAGTGAATTTAGCAAAGTTACAGGATATGAATATATATGAAATGACCAATCAGAAATTGAAATATAAAAAGGATACAGTCGGCAATATACTTGAAAATAAGAAACATTATGGGCCTTATTATGTTTCTGGGATTTTTCCTCATAATAGCAGAAACACAAATTTATGGGATTCTATACCATCTAAATACACATTCTATGACACAATCCTGCCTATTTTTTAAAAAGCAGGAATTAGAGCATAAAGCTTTTCCAACCTTCTAACTCTCTAACCATCAGTTCACTTATAATATGAAGATGACCAAATAAAGGCTGCTAGAAAAGAATCCCTCTAATATTTTACTTTCCACCCACCCCCACAGTTTTAGTAGCCAATTTGCTTGACAGGAGAAAGTGCCCATTCTATACAAAAACAAATTTTAACTTCTGGCTTGATCCTATTCCATCTCATCTATTTTATTACATCTTTTTTGTATTTTGTATTTCCACTTCTTACTAGCTCCCTTCCGAAATCAATAAAACATGCTGTCTCACAACATGAAAACCAAAACTACGGAGAGTATAGCAACACAATTTCCCTTGACCCCGTAACTGCATTTGTAGCCACTGTCCTGTGCTCTGGGTAATAATAGCCTACACACATTTCTTTTCTTCTTCCCAACTGCAACCAGACTTCCAAATGACACAGAGCCAATGAAACTATTTTAGTCAAAGTCACAGTATCATCCTAACTGCCAAAAAACAGTGGGTACTTTTCTGTTCTCTCACTTGATCTGTTGATGACTCTTTGAGAAACACTCTCCATGACCCCGTTTTCTCTTGGGTTTTCTACTTTTCTTTTTTTCAATGAGGTCTTGCTATGTTGGCCAAGCTGGCTTCAAACTCACTATCCTGCCTAAGCTTCCCCAGTAGTAGAGATTACAGGCACATTCTGCCATGCCCAGTACTGATTTGTTTTTCTTACTCCTCTGTGCTGACTTCCGTTCATTACCTGAAATGCTATCCTTGAATTTTGATAACAATGGTGTCATAGGTTTCAAATATATAAAGCATAGAGAACAGTATAATGAATCTCCAGCTATCTATCACGTAACTTCAGCACTTGCCACTCATTCCTGTTTTTTCTGCATCTCTAGCCATTCCTCCTTTACCATTACCAATTATTTTACAAAGATCTAATACTTTATTATTTCATTCATATATATATTCATCATGTATCTCTACTGGCAGGGGCTGTTTTATTTTAAAACTTATATTCACAGTTCTCAGGTAATACTCTACCAAATTAACAATGAGTGATCACATTCACCTGATTACTTTAGGACCTTTGTGATGGTTTTAGGATGCATAAATAGTCCATGAAAAAAATTAGATGATATATTACCAAACCAAATTTATAATTTCCTTCTTTTTACTGCTTTTAATTCTTAAGAAAGTAGGTCATTTGTCTTATAGAGTTCCCCAGAGTCTTGTCCCTCTATTTCCTATAAATTGTCAGTTGGATCTAAAATAATGCTTTTCAATTTTGGCTGCACACTGAAAAAATTAGTGAGCTATAAGAAATCCCAATGTTAAAAATACATAAATCCCAGTGTTTGGGTTGTGCCTTCAGAGACTGTAATGTAATTTCAGCCCACTTTGGAATTTTTAAATACTAAGTGATTCTAAAGTGCAACCAACTTGAAAATCACTTATATAGGTATTAATTTGATCAAATGGTATGTGTGTGTATGAGTTACTTTCCAAGCCATTTTAAATTTTTTTTTTAAATTTTGAGACAGGGCTTTACTGAGTCATTAAGTTGCTCAGGCTGTGCTTGAATTTATAATCCTTCTGTCTCAGTACTTCCTAGAGTTCTGGGATATGCCACCATGCCCAGAAAATTCTAGGATGTATAGCTCCTGTCAAAACTGATGGGTTCTTTCTCCCTTGTTCGGAGACAGCCCAGCAGACTGTCCTTACTATAAAGGCTTGTAGTAGTTCTGGTCTGGTCTTGGTTTCTGGCTTTTTTACCTGACATATCTGGTGCTGAAACCTGGGAGGAAGGCTTAAGTGACAATTTCCCACAGGACAGGGTCGATTGGCCTTTCAGCCATCTTCTCTGGAGCACATCTGCCAAGCCAGGACCTCATCGGGGGCTCTTTGCCTCTGCCATGCTGATGATATGCATCCACACCTGTCACTGATTACAGGGTGAGTAGGCAGTTTACCTCTCCTCTAATCGGGTCCTCTGTCTCTTTCTCATTCTCTTCCTCTGGGTACTTCTCAGAAACCCAAGAACTTGGTCAGAGAGACCCTCTTGGGCCACTGGGCCCAGGACACTGGCCCAATTCCTCTCATTCTCCCCTTCCTGGGACTGGCTTGGGAGTACCAAAAGGGACAAAGATGTTCCTCTCTTTTTCCCTCCTCCTGGGAGCTAACTCCTCCTCACCCACCCTAACATGAGTGCCCAACAACCCAAACTCCCTCCCTCAGCCCCTCTTGACTACCTCCTGGCACAATTTCATTCCCTTGGATCGTTGGAACCTGACTTTAGGCAAAAATGACTCATTTTTTATTGTAAACAAGTTTGGCCTCAGTACAAATCAATGAATCTCAATAGCTGGAAAATGGCACTCTCAATTTTGACATATTGCAAGATTTGCACTTTCGTCAACACAATGGCAAATGATCAGAAAGCCCCTGTACACAAGCTTTCTACCTACCCTCTCACCCTCCCCCATGCAAACCTGATCACCCTCTCAGGTACTTCTAGCCCAAACTCTGTTCTCCACCCATCCTGACTCCCACTTTAGATCCTGCCAATCACTCACCGCTCACTCCTCTCCCATCCTATAACCTGCCAGCTCTTCCATCATCTCTTGCACTTCTTCACTTCCACCATCTTGTGGCCTTTCCTCATTTCTGCCATCTTGTATCTCTCCACCACGCACCCTTTGTCTTCCCTGCTCCTCCAGTCCCTCCCAAATAGAAGAGTGAGTTAATAATCACTTCTCTGCTTGCTCTTCCTTCCTCAGCTTCCTCGAAAGAAAGAAGAAAGCAAGACTACAGAAAAACTAAAATCCTCTCCTGGCCCCGCCTATTTACATATCAACAACTTGTTGGCAGGCTATATTACCTAGGCCCTGCTGTTTTCTACATAAATAATGGAAAATAAAATATAAGGTTTTAAAGTAATTCAAAGAAAATGTAACACTTAAGATTGGAGCTCAAAGACCAACTACTACATTACAGCCCAGTGCTGGCTACAGACTGCTTGCTCCATAGTAAAATCAGCTGCAATGTCCTGCCAGGCAGGAAAATCTTAAAAGAAAAAAAAAAACCCAGATTATAATTTCTGGCTAATTGAAAAATGTACCTTTCATCTTCAACTTAAAATAATGTTTGATTAGTATTTGGTTTCCAGATGTTTAATCAATGTATTTGAAACATTTCTTTTACATTGCAAATTCTTAAATTATAGGATTAATTTGATCTTCTCTCTATTCTGCTTACAGACTTATGACAATAACTATAACACAAAATTATACTACTGTTATAAAGCGTTTTTATTCCTTCTGATTCTAATTTCAAGAGATTTCTGTTAATTGACCTACAAAAGTTAGTCTTAACTGAGATGTTTTAATTCAATTGGCCAAATATATTTGAGTGCACTCTAGTTTCATAAATTGTCTTATATGTTTGTCTGTCTGTCCAATAGTTTGTTTGTCCAACTGCATTTTTGATGAATGTTATTAAAGGCATGCCTTCCTTTTCTCCCAGGTTGCTAAATGATCAAAATGACATCAAAAATTAATTTTGATTGTAATGCATATTGCTGTCTTCATTCAATAACTCAAAAAGTATACATATATGTTTTATTGGTTACAATAAATTGTTAATTGCTACAACCTGGTTTTACAGGTTAAATAAAAACAACTGTCAAGATAATTAAGATATACCCCCAATAATCATTGCTAAATATGTTGTTATAAAACGTTTATATTGGGGGACCAGGGATTTGGCTCAGTGGTTCTGCTGCCTACCTTGCAAGCACAAGGACCTGAGTTTGATCTCCGGTATCACAACAAACAACCTACAAAATGTTTATTTGCATTGGTTACCATCAAAGGGTTGAGTTCTAAATATATTATTGTGATATGTTTATGTTGGTTAACTTCAAAATATGTTTTCTGTGGAAAAACAAGGTGTTATTTAAAAAGATCCTTTTGTTACCAAGCTACATTACAGGACTTAAGGTTTTATATAATTGTAATAAGTATTATTACTACTTTTCTGGTGTACCAAATGTATTCATGTTTTCAGACTATACAGGTCTTCCAACATATTGTTTACAGCAATAACCTTTTGATCCAGGTATTCACCATTCTCTTCTGCTCCACCTACTCATGATTACAGGTACATTTGTAGGCCCATTCACTTTCCTTAGATGGCATCTTATCAAAAGGTAATAACTTAAGTAAGAATTTCCTGCTTTTTTTTGTTTTTATGTGTTTTTAGAGGGAAATAAATACATTTAACAATGGCTATTTTATACTAAGATACATACTAAGTTTGTTGCAAAGAAAATGTCATCATGACTGTCATGCTAAAATATTATTATTATTATTATTATTATTATTATTATTATTATTATTATTACATGTGGTTCCTGATTTCAAGTTTTTTCTGTTAATATTCTACAGAAGGAAATCAACTACTGAAACAACCATGACTGATTAAAAAAAAAAAAAGCCCTCTAACTACATTTTGGATTCTAGGGTACTTGTTATCCAGATAAAGTTATGATAGCTAAGCTCCTAATGTATTGCTGATGCCACTGATCTTCTCTTCTGGGTGTTCAACCACCAAAGTGCAGAGACCAACACCAAAAGGTTCCTGAGCTAAGAAGACCACCAATATTTTGGCCCTGGCCCCCCAAGGTCATCCAACATCCAAGGTATGAAAGAACCTTTCCACAATACCTTAAATCTTTGGTAAGTCACCCAACCTCCTGAGCAGGGAGATTGCTGGACACCAGAGGACAAATGTAACATATGCTAAAGGAGGGTCACCAAGAGAAAAAAATCTCCCATGCTTTCACTGAAAGCAATTTGGTCAAGCAAGGCCATGACCCATCCTAATGGCTGACATCGACATAGGAGCTGAGAGGCTCTCTGCAAGGTTCCAAAATAATGCCTAAAGAAACTTAACTGACTCTGACAGATGGCAAGATGTTCATATTGATTAACACAGGTCTCACTTTAACTTGGTCTTAAACATCCACCAGAAAAGAGGCAGTCAATGAACAGGCACTAGTGATAAGACTTTTCAGGCCACTACTCCACCTCCCTATAAAGGGATTGAACTCCAAGTGGTAAACCAGATAACCCAGTCTCAAAAAAGACCACAATACTTATTTAATACCACCCTCCACTATCACCTTGTCAATATCTCATACTATTGGATGTTTATGTCCATTTACTCCCACTCATTCACTCAATTCCCATCCCCCTAGATTTTAACCTATCTGTCTCAAGTACTGGCAATTTATCCATAGTTCTGGGAACCTTTGCTACAGGTCTCCCATTCTCTACACAAATTACTAACCTGCACAGGGCAAAATGACAACATCACTTGCCTTGCTTACTCCCTCTTTATCTCAGAAGAGCACCCAGTGTGTCTATCCAAAGGCCCATACTTCATATGTAGCCAGGAGGCATTCTGATGCCTCAACTGATCTGAAATTTTCTGTTACATAGCATTTCTCAGCCCTCCCTTGACCATCTATACAGAATCCCAGATGTTTGAAAGGATCCTCCCATGGTCAAAGGTCAACAAGAAGGTGGCCCCCTTCCTGGTCCCCTTCTTGAAGGAAGCCGGGGTCCTCACTGGCATGGCAACAGGTATTTCTTATCACCACACATTTCTATCAGGCACTGTCCATAGAGATTTTGGAAGACAAGGATAAGATAAGCCAGTCCTTAAACACAGTACAAGATCAAATAAATTCTCTAGCAGCAGTCATGCTACAAATAAAAGGGTCCTTGACATGCTGACAGCGGCCCAAGGGGGAACATGAAAGGTACTAGGCAAAGAATGCTGTTATTTTGTTAACCAGTCAGGGATTGTTAAAGCAAAGGCTAAAGAAGTATAGCAGTGCAATTACAGAGTGAGAGACAATGGAATTCTTGGGGAATAGACCAAAGCTATTCCTGGCTTCCCCAAATTATGCCCTGGCTACTTCCTTTACTGGGCCCACTGGCTTGTATATGTCTTTTAATCATGATGGGGCCTTGTCTGTTTTGTTGTTTTCAAAATTTCTTGCAGAAACGCATGAGGGCATTTACCAACCAGACAGACACAGAACTTGTCAATGGTGGGGTATCGGTCACTGCAGCAGAAGGAAGAATACCCCATCTATTGCTGCCCCTGTCAGATCCAGGTTTAGCCCCAATCTTCATCCCTTTGTCAGCTTGAAGCAGCTCTAGAAGAGACCTTCGCCCAATAACCATAAAACAAAAGTCTGTGATGTTACATTTCCCTCGTCTTAAGACGGCTGCTACATAAAAAGAATAGCCTTCCCCTTCCCATAATGCCGTTTCTCACCTAAAAACATGGCTTCTCCCACTTAAAGACAGCCTTCTTCCCATTATGTCTCTTTTCCCTCAAGAGTACCTGATACTCGCTGCCTCCTGGTGATTAGTGATGTCACAAGCCTCCCAATCCTTAGTCACTACATCACTCAATACCACCCAAGTTCCTATAAGGCCTACCCTAGTCCTATAAGACGTGCTCCCTGTCTCAGTCATACTGCTCTCTCTCCTTTGTTCAGAGAGACATCCTGGCAGATTGTCCCTACAATAAAGGCTTGCAATGGTTAAAAAAAAAAAAAATGTCTAAATTTGTGTACTGCTTGACTTTTTAATGAAATTAGCAGCCATTAGTAATTACTGCCTATAATTAAGGCAGTGATTATAAAATGAAGATAGTCTAAAATTTCTTTTGCATGTACTAGAGATAAAACTTTTATAAGCAGATATTTTTCCAATCAATTATTTGGCTTCTCTGGAGTTTCATTTCTATAGAAGAATCAGATAAAAATGTTTGAGTTTTTCCCCTTTATTCACCAATTTTCAAAACTCCACAACAATACTGAAGAAAATCTGTATTTGTAACAATGTGAACTGAACTCATGGATTTGGGCATATTTGATAGATTTCAATCCCTTGCAAATTGTTAACCTTACTGATGTTAAATTTATTGTATTTGTAGTGAGTGCCTATTCAAACTGCTTTATGAGAACTTTTAATACAAGTTGGTAGTCTCTGATACCTTTCTTGCTTGGAATAAGGGGTTACAGAATTATCCTGCCCTTTTCTGCCACAAATGTGGGGTCACTTATTTCTTTGAGGAATCCTTCTTTAATAGAAAGTCATGTTTAAAGACCATAATAGGAGTTTCTAGAGAGGCTCAACAGTACTGGAAAGCCATATTTTTAGGCTTTTTCAGACATGAAATATATATGCATCAAACTGTACTGATTAAAGAAAAAATATTTCATTTGTTCACTTTGATCTCACACATTTGATATCTTCTTTCTCCCAGACTGAAAATCCTGCTTCACTCTAACATAATTCATCATTTACTTTCACCCATGTCACATACACAACAGTCTGAGACTAACCATATTAATACTATCATCGATAATTTGATGACTTTTAATGGGTTTGGGGGCAGTTATTCTGCCCTTTAAGTATAAAATCCTCCATCTAAAATAAAACACAGCAAAACAAAAGCAAATGAGTAGAAAAATCAAAGAATTCCTCTGTGATTATGCCATATATTTACATTTAATTGTTTCATTTTTCATTTCATTTTTAGGAAGATTTTCCTTCTTTTTGGTTTGTTTTATAGTTAACACAGATATTTATATGGCCTCAAATTTATATCCACACAACAAAGTATATGTAAAGAAGTCTTTTATCCTTATTTCTGTCTATGTGTTCCTCACCTCTACTTGCAAATATTGGTAACCAATTTTATGGGTTTGTTTCTCCTCTCATTCTTTAAAAAAAAAAGATGCAAAAATGTATGTTTATATCACTTTCTTTCTTAGATAAACAACAACAACAGAAAACTATACACTTTTTTTTTTTTTTTTTTTTTTTTTTTTTTTTT
>NW_022900916.1:11406672-11413263 GCF_012274545.1 Fukomys damarensis
TTTTTTTTTTTTTTTTTGGTGGTGGTACTGGGATCAAACTCAGGACCTTGCACCTGCAAGGTAAGCATGAGGTAAAACTCCAGTCCTACACACATATTTATTAGTAGTATTATAAATATAGTCCTCATTCTTTCCTCTCTTCACTCTATCTTTCTACAGTTGCATGGCATTCTATTATATGAAAGTACTACAGTTTAATTAATCTAGTAATGAACATTTGGGGCATTTTCATTGTTTGCTATTTCATATAATGATATGATGAACAGCCTTATGAAGAAGTTTCAATATTTCGCCAGTATATCTATGAAATAGATTGAGGAATTATTATTGAGTAAAATAATAAATACTTATATAATTTTGTTTGGAATCACACTGCCTTCTAGAAGGTTCCTATGCTAATAAACAGTGTAGGAGAACAAGTATTTCCCCATAGAATTGCCAAGAGAGTGTGTTATTAAATTTTTGAATTTTTGCTGTGATAGATGAGAAAGTTATCCATATACATTTATTCTCTATTTATTGATGGTCTTGAGCTTCTATTCCATATATTTAAGAGATGGCTACACTTTTTCTCCCTGACAGGGGTATTGGTTCTTCACTTATCTCAGAAGTTTTTATGTATTAAGGCTACTCTTTTTTTTGATGTAAATTATAAATTTTTTCTAGTTTGTCATTTGTCTTTTTATTTTCTTAAGATTATTTTTGGGACGCCTGCTCCCGACCCAGCCGCCATCGCTCAAGCTCCGGGAGGTAGTCTGGGCCCCGATCCACCGCGGGAAGGAGAACCGCGCCTGCTCCCGACCCAGCAGCCATCGCTAAAGCTTTACATGATAGGTCTTGTATCCCTTCCCCCCTCCCCATTTACAAACACTTTATTTCCATTTTTTTCAATTTCTTATATTTTTTCCTCTCCCTTATTACCTTTCCCCCACCCTTCCCACTTTCCCTATACCTTTAGCCCTTTACTTCTTATTTCACATTATTAATTATCTCATTAGGATCCTGTTTGCTATTATAGTGTTTCACACCAGAGAAACTATTTGGTATTTCAGTTAAAGAAATCTCTGTATGAACATTAAAAATAGGGAATCCTAAAATAAAACTAAAAAGGAAAGTAAAAGAGAAAAGGCAATGATGTAAGATTAAAATACTCCTTAATTCTGAAGATGAAAATGCTTCCTGAACATATTTAAATTGCTTCTTGCTCTTGTAGTCTTATCCTATTCTTTTTTTTCATTATTTAGAGAATACTTTATTAGTTTCTGTAATCAAACCCATGTAGATATGACCTTACATATTTAATACAGTGTGTTACCCCTGTACAAATGGAAAAAAATAAAAATAAATTACCATTTCTAGACCAATATGGCTGTCAATTTCTGTACAATGCTGACTCAACACAGTAAATTGGGATAACTTTTTCCAAAGTCAACAACACAAAGTCTCCAAAAATTCAAATTTTATATATAAAAAAAAATATATATATATGTAATACTCCATTAAAAAAACAAAAACAAACAAAGAAAATAATACCTAGAAAAGAGCAAAGTTCTGTTGCTGTTCTGGTACCTGTCACCATTTTTTTTATTAGCATCTTAATCATCATCTGGAAAGAGAACATTCTAGAGTAACATCATTAAAATAGCTCTGACAAAGTATGGTCACTACTACGTATCATAAAGCAGGTACAAGATATTTTACATTCACAGAGGTATGATACAGTAGTGTCCTACATCTATAATACTAGAATCAGTTTTGGTTTGAAATTTACTTTGTCTGAAAATAAGATTGCTACCCCTGCTTTTTTCTGGGCTCCTGTCCCATGGAGAATTGTTTTCCATCCTTTTACTTTCAGTCTATGGGCTTCTTTTTGCACTAGGTGCTTCTTGTATATAACATATTGTTGGATTTTGCTTCTTATGCCATTTTGCCAGTCTATTTCTCTTGATTGGTGAGTTGAGGCCATTGACATTGCTGGTTGTAAGTGATATGTACTGACTTATTATTGTCATGTTATTGACCTTTTGTTGACTCTTTTTACTTTTTCACCTTCTTCTCTTAGTTTCTTGCCCTGCCTATTTGATTTGCTCTGTTGGGTTTCATGGTGTTGTTACCTTCATTGTCTTTTTCTAGGATACTGTTTACAATTGCTTGTAGTGCTGGTTTGGTATTCATGTAGTTTCTCAGGTGTTCTTTGCCGTGGAAGTATCTTATTTCCCCATCCATTTTGAAAGAGAGTTTTGCAGGATACATCAGTCTAGGTTGGAGGTTGTTCTCTTTTAGTACTTGAAATATCTCACTCCAGGCTCTCCTTGCCCTAAGGGTTTGTGTTGAAAAGTCTGCTGTGATTCTGATGGGCTTTCCTTTGCATGTGATTTGTTTCTTTTCTCTTACTGCTTGTAGTTATTTTGTTCTTCTGTTGGGTTTCTGGGATCTTGATTATTATATGTCTAGGTGTAGATTTTTTTTTTTAATTGTGGCTAGCTGGGGTCCTATATGCTTCGCTTATATGAATGTCAAATTCTTCCCCTCTGTTTGGGAAGTTTTCTGTCATTAATTCTATGAACAGGTTTTTTAAGTCATTTGTATTTTCTCCTGCTTCTTCATGGATTGCTATCAGTCTTATGTTATTCTTCTTTGCATCACCTAGGAGTTGTTGGATCGATTTCTCATGATCCCCTACTGTTTTAAGAGACCTCTTTTTTCATAGTCACTAGCTGTAATCTTAGCTTCTATATCTGAGATTCTATCTTCGCATTCTTTTATTCTGTTGCGTACACTTTCAATAGCGTGTTTAATCTCCTGGATATCTGTTGAATCTGTTTTATGGATTCCATTTCTTTCCTATGTTGGGCGTTTATTGTTTCCATTTCTTTCTTATGCTGGGCCTTCATGGCTTCTATCGTGATCCTAAGCTCATCTAGTTTTTTGTCAGTTTCTGTTCTAGTGTCTTGAATCACGACTTTCATTTTGCTCACCATCTCTGTGGTTATCTGGGAAATTATTTCTGTTTTGAATTTTTCTAGAGCCTGATTGATCTGTTTTGTTACTTCCTGTGCTTTGAGTTCAGGGTGTCCTGGTGCTTCGCTATCAGCCTTTTCATCCTCATTTGCCCTACTGTTTGCCATTGGTGAACTGGAAGTCTTTCTTTGCGTCTTAAGTGTTTTCTCATTTTTTATTTTTTTTTGATGGGCTGTCCTTGGTTTATCACCCAACTCTTCCTGATATAGTTGCGACCTAGCCTCTGGGTCTCTAACGACCCACAGACATTCTCATCTTCATAACATCAGAGAAAATGGCTCATAAAATCAACCGCAATACTTTATCCCAACTGATACAATTAGCAACTCAATATGATCAAGCACAACATGGAAACTGACCAGTTGTGGTAGTCACTAGTCTATCACCCTTAACGATGTGAATTAAATTGAAATCAAGAAGCAGTCCAAAACATGTCTGCAGTGAACAAACTTTTCTATATAGTATATTTACCATTTAGGATGGGGTCTCAGACAGAGCTAAGACGCAAGACCCCTGATCTCAGTTAGTTGATGGCTGAACCCCATGACAAAGACTGACCTCAGGCTGCAAGGCCCAGATTGAGTTCCCCAACCTTCTGAACGGTTGAACACTGTTCTACTACAGGTTTTCCACGCCCTTTCTCTAAAGATCTTCAAAGTTAGGAACTCAGAAAAATGCCCTTTATGACCACCTCTGCCTCTGCACAGTGAGTCCAAAGACTGGCACAATCAGGAGGTCTGAGAGTGCGTGGGGTGGGGGTGGGGGTTGGGGGAGTTGTGGGGATTCAGGGGCACCCGCGCGGCTACCTTCCTGGTGCTGGAGAGATGGTGGCTCCAGGCAGGAGAGGCCATGGCTCTGGCCATGTAAAATTTTAGTGTAATCAAATTGTGGATCTTTATATCACTGCTTCTGGATACTAAACCAGAGAACAACCTTCCCCCAGGCAACTTATTCACTTGTTTTCTAGCACTGGAATGATTTCATATTTTAAATTTAATTCTTTAATCCATCTGGAATTTACTGTGATATACAGGATAAGCTAGGGAATTTTTCTCTAAACTTTTTAAAAAAAATCTCATTCTATCCTTCAACTGGGTACTTTACCTGCTTAAATAACTACTGGATCCAAATTCTATCAAACAAATCTTAATTAAGGGTTTAAATTTTAGTCCAAAGTTTGCTTATTGCATTACCTCAATCAATACTACTTCATATTTCCAACCGATTATATAAAAACATTTGTTGCAAAGAATCAAAAAAAGATATGAGGAAAAATCTAAAAATTACTTAACAACCTACCATCCTACGACAATCACCAGCAACCTATCTGCAACCATTTTCATGCACCTGCTTATCATATATTAGCTGTCACTGTGACAAAGTATCTGAGATAATCAACTTCAAAAGAGGGAAAGTTAATTTTGGCTCATACTTTCAGAAGTTTCAGTCCATAGTCATTTGGCCCTGCTCCTTTGGATCTGTGGTAGCACAGTACATCATGGTGGAAAAAATGTGGTGGAAGAGTACGGTTTACTCTGTCGGACAAGTAGCAGAGAGAGAAGTGGGCTCACAATAGCCCCAATAATCCAATTTCCCCAATGACTGAACTTCCTTCCCACCTCTTAAAGACTGCACCACCTTCCATTAATACCACAGGATAGGGACCAAGTCTGTAAAACACAGAACTTTGGGGGTCATTTCAGGTTCAAACTGTAGCACATGTATGCATACTAGTTATTTTTCTGGAAGAATTTCATTTAGGATTTCATTTGTCTTTTAAGTGCTTATTTTAAATTGAAGAAATTAGTTTTACAGTTTTCAGATTGCTTCCTAATTCATAAAGCCATTAGGTATTAATCTAATGCTTTAGTAATTAAACCATTGTAAAAGAATGTTCATTACGCATATAGCACTGTGCCATCTGACAGGAATATAACATAGAACAGAGGTAGAGGTAGACAGAAGTTTTTTCCAAAGCCTACTGGAAAATATAGCCAAGCTTGTAGATGAAACATTCCAATTCGGGAGGATAAGGGCTTGAATCAGGGACAATAAAAGTTCTTTATAAGTAGACAGAGGGTGTCTTGCCCAAGTCTGGGAATGTAAGGGGGTGCAAGTATCAGGGAATATTTCATTTTTAAACTGAGACTTGAAAGATGAGTGTGTTATCCAGACAAAGGGGAAGATGTAGATATATTTTTCAGGCATCTGCAAATGCTGAGAAGACAAAAGATGATTCATTCAACAGTTTAAGCTCACATACTAAGATAAAAAGTAAAAAAGAAAATAATGAATGTTGAGAAACAGGAAGGGACCTGAAAAGTCATGTTTGGATTGCATCCTGAGAGCACTGGAGAAAGACAAATGGAGAAATATCAGCTCTTTATAACTATTTTAAAAGGCTTATACAATTATTTTTATTATTAGCTGCACATATATGGCACATAATACATGTACACAATACATAATAAATCAGACAGCATTTCTATCTCATTAAGAATTTTTTGAATTAACAAATATGTATGTTTTTAAAAATTCAAGTTTGACTCAAATTGCCAGAGAAAGAGACGATACTGAGTTTTTAGGGTTTCGTAAGACTGCAGTGCAATGTTGAAAAAGTCAGAGAATCTGATCTAATTTCCCATGGAACATTTGCTGAGTTCTAAAGATATGAGAAAAGCTGGGGAAGTACCTAATGCTTCAAAAATTAAAAGACACTTCATACTTGTGGTGTTTAGAAAGCAAAGCTCAGCTGTTGGAGAGATTTTAATGTCCAAAGACATTCACTCATTATGATGTTTCATGAGGTGGGAGGTCCAGGAACCTTTGGTCAGTAGAATTACATCAGACTCAGTATTTCAGGACTGAGGTGACAAAGATTCTCCAACTTCTAAATTAAAGGCCTTGAGAAGCACATCCAAAGAAAAGAAGAGAATGAAAGCTAGACTGAATGTTATTAAAACCACAACTGCCCAAAGCCAACCCATTCTAGGGTGAATTAAAACGATCATACATACATACTGGAAAGCCAGGGGAAGAGTCCAACAAAATACTTCAAAATATACAAATGTATCCTATGACTCAATATGACTGACATACCTATAGAAAATTAAGACATAGTCAGGTGTGATACATGCCTGTAATCCCATTTACTTTGGACAGCTGAGGCAAGAAGATCATAAATTTGAGATCAGCCTGGACTCTGTCTTAAAGTTTAAAACAGGAGGGGGAGCTGGGTGTAGTGACACACACCTGTAATCTCAGCACTCTGGGAGGCTGAGGTGGGAGGATCGCTGGGAGTTCGAGACTAGCCTGGGCTACATAGTGAGTTCCAGGTCAGTCTCAACTACATAGTGAAACCATGTTTCAAAAAATCAAAAAGCTCCTGGTTCAAGTGACAGTAGAAAGAAAAAGGAAGGCGGGGTGGTGAGGAGAGGGAAGGAGAGGAAAAGGAAAGAAGGAAGGTGTGAGGGAGAAGAAAGTGAGGGAAGGAAGGAGGAGGGGACTGAGGAAAGGTGGCAAGGAGGGAGGGGAGGGAGGGAGTTGGAAGACCCTCTTTAAAAAAGAATA
>NW_022900916.1:11413291-11451871 GCF_012274545.1 Fukomys damarensis
TATATATGTATATACACACACATACATATATATACATATATATATGTGTATATATATATATAGAGAGAGAGAGAGAGAGAGAGAGAGAGAGAGATGAATTAAATATTAGTTATAAAGTGAAAACTGCAACACAATTCAACATCTAGCTAAAACAAAACTTCTGGCTGAAACAAAAAAACAGTATGTCCAGTACTGATGAGAATGTGGAAAAACTAGAAGTCTCACATATAACTGCAAACGGGAGTTTAAGCTGGTATATTATATTGAGTATACTCTTTGACAGCGTCTACTAAAGCTGAACATAGGCATACTCTATGACTTACTGAATTAATTTTCTATGGGTGCTGCAACAAATTACCATAAGCCTAGAAAATGGGGAGGGGAGGAAGGGTGAAGGGAGGGCAGGGACAAGGGGAAAAAACAAGAACCAAGACCTGTCATGTAAAGGTAGAAGATCCCAATAATGAACGTAACTGTACTGTATACCTAAAATGTACCAATAAACTCAATAAAAGAAAAAGAAAGCATGGTGAAATTCCTTCTTCCAACGAAAAGTATCTAAACACTAATTTGCTTTACTGTCCTCCAGGTTATATAAGTTTTTAGTACTTCAAAGATACTGACAGTTCATCTTGATTTTCAGTTTGACTGGAGAGATGACTAGGGGAGATAATTTCCAGGTGTGTCTGTGTGGGTCATGGGAGTGCGACCTTGGGGACTATTTCTGGTCCCTGGTCCTTGCTCCCCTAGGTGCTTCCCCTGCATGCTGCTTCCTGGGTACTCCAAGTGAGAAGCTTTCCTCCATGATGCCCTTCTGCACTGCAGCCATACACAGACTGAAAATTCTGAATCTGTGAGCCAGAACAAACTTTTTTACTTTAAATTGTGTATGTCAGGTTTTTGGTAGCAACAACAAAATGATCAATAATAACACTGCTCTAAAGCTTTCCCCCCACCTTTTTAAACAAGATGCAAATTTTCTTCTTTATGTCCAACAGGATGCTTAGGATGGTGCCTTACAAGCTCTTTAGAACTCTAGTGAAATACTTTAATTGCAGGGATAAAGATTCTAAAAGGTATCTTAAATGAGGATGCAAGTTTTTTTTTTTAAGTGTGTGGATTTGTATGTGTAAGTCATACATTAACTTTTAAGAAATATATGGAGTAACTTGCACATCATTCTAATTTAAAAAAACAAAACAAAACAAAAAAACCTGCAAGCTCGCGTTTGTGTAGGTTACTGTCCTGGTAGGAACATTTGACTCAACTATCACGTCGTTTTTAAAAGATAAAGGTAATGAGTTTTAGTAGTAAAGATTTCAAGCCTTAAACTTTTCTAACTCTTAAAACTTGCTGATCTTACTCATGCTTCTTTTAGTCACACCTGATTTTCCAAAGAATTAGAGATAATACTTTATTAGCAGTCTTATTTGTATGAACAACTTTCTTTAGGTGCATTGGTTTTGAGAGACTAATATTACATAAAGGGGTTTAAAAATTTTTTTAAATAGATGTAACTGTGTTAGATTTTTCAAGCATATTTCAATAGAAACATTTTTTTTTTTTTTTAGTGAATCCAGGGTCTTGTGCATGTTAGGCAAGTACACGCCAAGCCCTAAAAATACTTTCAAGTACTTAAGTTTGCACACAATGGCACTGCCATCTTTTCTTCTCTGAGTCCTTTCTTCTTCCTTTCTCTCCTGTCTACCAGTACTTACTGAAGCTCGATTATAGGCTAAGTACTCTTCTCGCCATTTGAGGACACTTCATGACCAAAGCAATACACCCTACCTTACAGAGTTTAACATTCTGGTGTGCTGGTGGTGTGTGTGGGAGGGGTCAGACTCTAGATTTTAAAAAAATAGAACATACTACAAAGTGACAACAGCAATGGTGAAAAGTATGATTACTTATGAGACATTCTGGGAAAATTATCAAATTACAGAAGAGAAATCCTGTTTGCATTTCAAAGAGCTCAAAATAGTAATGTTTATTTTCCTTGAGTCTGAAATGTTCTTTAAAATATGTATTATAAACTACCAAATTGCTAAATATTACTACCTGAAAAATATAATAGAAAAATAAGAGACAAAAGGCTTAGAAATAATTTTGGAAATAATCATGGAAGGGTAGGGGAAAGCTAATAAGGGAAAAGAAAAAAATATGAGAAAATGAAGAAATGCAAATGAAGTGTTTGTAAAGGGGGAGGGAGGAGGGTGTGAAGGGAGGACAGGGACAAGGGGAAAAATGAGAACCAAGACCTGTCATGTAGAGGTACAAGATGCCAATGATGAATGTAACTGTACTAAGACAGACAGAAAATAGGGTACCACAACAACCAATGCTGGTGCAACCAACAAAGGCACTGGTCCATCCAAACCAATGATTTCATCAGTAATCAACTGGGGTAAAAGTGAGCTATATGCAATGGTAGAACTACATGAGAAGATGTGCAGTCATGGGGTTTCTATGGAAAGAACAAGACAAAGCATTCTCAAATTAGGAACAGAAAAGACAAAATATATGGCTGTAATTAAAACGTGGTCCTTCTAGTAAGAAGGTTTTAGTTGTGGGAATGGAACTTGGGTGTGAGTTACTCTGACCTCAGCACTTGGCTTTGGCCAGACTTGTTTCTCAAAACAAGCCTGCACTGCTTATAGCCTGCTTTGGGCATAGTCAATATTGCAGTCTCCTGCAATATCTTCTAATAGAACATCTTTTTACTAAGCATGAACATGTCTAATCAGAAAGAACATGTTCCTAAGAAAATTCCCCTTTAGATATATTCTGCCAAAATATTACCTAGTCTGTTACACTGTTTGTAATCCTCAACTCTGCAGATGGTTACATTCCTTAATATTGCCTGTCTATAATTTTAAGAAGCATTACAGTATACTTCAGGGACTTTATTTGCTATAAAAATGGAGAATGCTTTATAAACAACTTACTATGGAGTTCTCCCAAAGGAAGTTATTAAAGTAATAATGCTTACAGAAGTAACAGAGTACTCTGAATGTGAAATATTAATGAGACTCTCTCCTAAAAATATTGTACTTCATCTCAAAAACTTCTTTGAATATAAAATCCACACAGACCCTATGACTTCAATTTAACCTTTATTTTTTGATGAAGACCCTATCTCCAAGTACAATGACATTGGGAATTTTGCACTTTAATATAGAAATCTGAAGATGTACACAAACATTTAGTACACAATGAGCATGTTTTAAATATTTTCAACAACTATTTTTTCTACCTTTCTCATTTTATCAATTCTGAGACAACCATTACATCTATGTAAGACTATTTTCTATGTTCCATAGGTACTGAGAGTCTGATCATTCTTAAAAGTTTATTTTAAATAATTTTTTTATTTTAAATAATGTCTATAGTTATGCCTTCAAGTTCACTGATATTTT
Source organism: Fukomys damarensis (assembly GCF_012274545.1). Lineage (NCBI taxonomy): Eukaryota > Metazoa > Chordata > Mammalia > Rodentia > Bathyergidae > Fukomys > Fukomys damarensis. The sequence goes on from NW_022900916.1 coordinate 11,416,711, forward strand.
TCTTCTTATGGTTGAATATGCTATTAGGAATAAAAATTTCAGATATTATATTTTTCCAATAGCATCATAATTTATGAAATAGTGACAAAGTAAGGAAGTGATTGGCTAGATTTGCACACTAAAATCAAACAGCACTGATGACCTAAATAATCAGGAAAATATATCTTTATATTAGAAGATTCAATATTAAGGTGTGATCTCATTACAAATTGATGCACAGAATCAATGCCATCCTACTCAAATTCTTAAAAGCAAATTTTTATAAGAATGACAAAGTGAATCTGAAATAAATATGGAAATGTGAAGACCTTAAAACAAAATTATTTTGATAAATAACAACATAGGAAGATCTACATTACTGTGATTAAAACCCTGTGATACAGATGTAGACATAATCAAGATTTTCACCAAAAAATGCCAAGAGGAGGCACGTTCTTTAAGAACCATACTCAAAGGAATAAGTAAGACACTTATACCACATATAAATACTGCCTCAAACTCAACTTCCTAAAACATCAAGAATAAAATATATGAAACACATTTCTCACTTTGGGCCAGGCAAATATTTTTAGGTTAAGAAAAGGTACATAATATAAAACAAAAATGTTAAGTAAAAACACCATTAAGAAAACAAAAGAGCAAATCACAGTGCGAAAACTAAGAAAAGACTTTGAACTTAGAATACACAAAGAACCCTTTAAACTCAATAATGGGAGGATAAGAATTATAATTTTTAAAAGGAGGACAGTAATTTGGACAAATAAAAAATAGGTTAGGTTATGTAGATGGCAAATGTGATCAACATCTGCTATTGTCTGAATGTTTGTGTCCCTCAAAATTCATAAGCTGAATTCCTTTTTTTTGGTACCAGAGATCAAATTCCGGTCCTTGTGCTTGCAAGGCAGGAGCTGGAACCACTGAGCTAATTCCCCAGCACCAATATAAGCTGAATTCTAATCACCAACTTGATAAGTATTAAGAGGGAATCTTTGTGGGGTGCTGAGTTAGGATCAACTAGCACCTTTACAAAAGAGGCTCAAAAAGCTCCCTTGTCCCTTCATCACGTGCTTCTCTACCATGGGAGGACAAAGCAACAATGCATCACCTGTGAAAAAAGAAATTGGTCCACACCAAATACCAAATCTGTTGGCACCTTGCTCGTGGAATTCCCAGCCCAAAGAACTGTGAGAAATGGATTTCTGTTGCTTATAGGTATCTTAAATGGCCTAAGAAAGCATCACTAGTTCTCACAGCTAATTGAAACCACTATGCAAAACAACTATATATCAACTAAAATAGCTAAAATTAAAATGACTAATAAATCATGGACTGACAAGAATGTAAAACAAATGAAACATCATACATTGCTGGTGGTTAAACATGCATTTTATCAAATGATTAGGAAATCTTTACGTCCTTGCACAAGATAATGAAAATATGTCTACACAAAAGACCTTTATTAAATACCCACGTGGTTTTATTAATAATAAACCAAAGCTAACAACCAAGTTTTTCACCAATTGGGGAAAGAGTAAACAAACTGTAGAATATATCCACACAATGGAATACTACTCAACAATAAAAAGGAAATGTACTACTGATATATGCAATTGTATGGATAAATCTTAAAATAATTATGATTCTAGTTTTAAGAAAATCTAGTACAAGCTACATTACAATGCTAAAAATCAGATCAAAAGACAGGTGCCAGGAGCCAATCCACCAGGATTAAAAGTAGTGGATTAACTGTAAAAGTAAAGAAGGAAAAATTTAAAGATGAGACAAATGTTCTATATTGTAGCTGTGATCATGATTATGTAAATGTAAACATTTGTCAAAACTCAGAGAATTTTATGCTTAAAATTGGTAACGTTTATACCATGCAAATTATAGTTCAGTAAAGCCAATAAAACCCAAGGAGATACATAGTATTTTCTTCCAAGATCAACTGGGTGTTAGGTACAAATAAACCAGTCTTAAATAAACCCTCGGATTAAGTTCTGTTTGGCCACTCACAGATAAAGACATCCTTTTTGAGTACTGCCTTACCACAGAGTTCATTAGAAATAGGAGCAAAGAGGCAGATAGAACTGTCTATTCAACTCTGGGTTCCCAGTGATTACATAATGTTTTATAGACACTACATCCTTTCGGTAAATATTTGTGAATAAAAATTTAAGTATATACAAAAAGCCTAGATACATTTAATGTTCTAACATTCAGCAATTACAGAAACATACTTATGTTAGCTGCTTTGCATATTTTACTAGTATTCTAAACTACCCTGTGCTATTATTTCAAGACATAAACAAGAAAGTTTTGTGGACTTTTAATTAGCAATGTATATTTATTAACTCATTTATTCATTAAGCATTCATCATTAATAATAAAAAACCCAGTGAAATCTTTGCATTTTAAAATCATGCAGTTAAAAATTAAAATAATTCTAAAGCATAAATTAAATTCTTCAAGATCAACTGCTTTACACACTGTATACTGGAAAAATTCACTGTACCAGACAATTTTATTCTAAATACTAATTATAAAACTGATTCTACAGCTAAGAGATCCTAGAGTAAATATCTAGAAAAATAACTAGCCAGTGTAAAAATAAGAATGCAGAAGCTGGGTGTAGTGGCACACACCTGTAATCCCAGCGCTTGGGAAGCTGAAGTAGGAGGATCGCTGTGAGTTTGAGAACAGCCTGGGCTCCATAGTGAGGTCCAGGTCAGTCTCAACTACATACTAAGACCCTGTCTCCAAAAACCAAAAAAACAAACAAAAAAACCAATACAGGGCTGAGGATTTAGCTCAGTGGTTCCGCCACCTGCCTGGCAAGCACAAGGACCTGAGTTTGATCCCCAGTCCAAAAAATAAAAAATAAAATAAGTAAATAAATAAAAAATAACAAGACAGTGTTTTATGAACCAATATAGGAAAACCTTTCTTGATATCAAAGTTTAAAGTAACTGAAAAATTTGAAGTGAATTTGCAAAATAGTAAACTTACAATTTGTTGCCATATGAAATTGAGAAGAAAGCGCCTGAGTAACTGAATTCCAAAATGTGTATAAAATGTCAGGCTGTCCATCCTGTGAAAAAACAAAAAGATGTTTTTATTTAAGAATATATAATAAATAACGTGTAACAATGACAATTTATTGAAATGAAAAAAGTGAGATATAAATAACAATGTGATTATTAAATAACTACATATACATATATATATACATATACATATATATAATATATATATATTATTAAATAACTACATATACATATATATATGTATATGTATATGATTTAAATTATGTCCCATGTTCAAGTGATCAGTGTCCTGCTCTGCCATTACTTGCTGCAGGATCTTGGGCAGCTGCTTAACCATTCTGCGCCTGCATCTCCTCATCTGTAAAATGGGGAAGGCAACCGTTTCTATGAGGATTAAAGAAGTTTAAAAAAACTCTTGGAACAGACAGGCTTTTGATGAATGTTAGCTATTACTACTATAATTATTATTGTTATCAGTACTTGATACATAGAAGGCCATTTGTGTGATCACAACAAAGTAATGGACAAAACATGCTCAGGTCAAGCAGTTTACAGGACATAAATCACTGTTACAAAAGAGAATGGCTGAAGACTAGATACAATTTTTAAAAAGCAAAAATGCTATTATTATAGAAGACTTTCATCTAACTTCAAACAAGTACTGTGATTTAGAAAGTAATTATTAAAGAGAAAAAGTAAATACTAATATAAGTATCACTTATTTTAAAAAGTTCTTTAACATTGTTAAAATGAAATGACACTGTCAGAAATTTTGATAAATATTTTAAGGTACTTGTACATGCCTAGCATTTATATCAAACTGCTAATATTACAATATATTTGAAATATAAAAAAGAACTTTATACAATGGTTCAAAGAAACAGTATAGAGTCTAACATTCAACTATTACTAGTTATAAAAATGAAATTCTAATTTTAATGTTGCAGGTGAAGAAAATGACCAATGTAAAACACCAATTTGTGATTGTTAAACCTATGCATACTTCCATTCTTACTATTGTTTACTTTAATAAGTGTTATCCCTTTGAATTGTCATGTGGAATTTGTGTATCATAAAGATAAATGACTGTTGAGTTCTTACACAATGATCACAAAATACACTCAGATTCCCAAGATTGTATGTATTATGTAATCTGTCTTAACAAGATGCTTTTTGTCATATTAAAGAAGTATAATATACCACATTAACAAAATAAAAGACAAAAACCACAAGGTATTTCAACTGATGTATAAAAAGCAGTTAACAAGAATTCAACACTCGAGGTGGGCATGATGGCACATGCCTGTAATCCCAGCACTCAGGAGGCTGAGGCAAGAGGACTGCCATAAGGAACAGGCCAGCTTGAACTTCACAGTGAGGACTTATACATTGAAAAACCACAAAAAGCTGCTGAAATAAAAACAACATAAAAAAATGTTCATGGTTTAGAAGACTTAAAATTGTTAAAACATCCATTCTACTGAAAGTGATCTCAATTAATGCAATCTCCATTAAACCTCGATGGTATTTTTTTTAGAGTAGTAGAAAAAAAGTCCTAAAACTCATAATAGAATTCTAAGAACTCCAACTAAATTTTTTGAGGACAATAAGTAAAAGTAGAGGCCTTATCTTTCTTGCCTCCAAAACATCAGTAATCAAAATAAAAGACTGGCATAATACAAACACATAGACTCATAGAACAGAATGGTGAATCCAGAAATGAACCCTCAAATATGTATGATCATATGATCTTTCATAAGGATACCAAGATTATACAATGGGGAAAGTATACTATCTTCAAGTAATGGTATCGGAAAAATTGTATACATACATGCAAAAGAAGGAAGTTGAACCCTTACCTTGTATCAAATAAAATGATAACTCCAAATGAATAAAAGATGTAAATGTAAGACTTTAAACTGTAAAACTCTTAAAAGAAAACATAGCAGAGGCCCCATGACACTGGATTTTACGATAATTATTAAAAATGAAACTGAGACAGTGGCAAGAAAAGCAAAAATATACAATAGGACTTCTTCAAACTTGAAACATTTCCTATTGAAAGCAATAAGGAACACAGCACAGGAAACAACCAAGTGAATGAAAAGGAAATGTGCAGAATGGGAGAAAATATTTGATAATCATATGCATGAGAAGGGGCTAATATCTAAATACATAAAGGAATCTTAGTACTCAACAACAAAAAATAGCCAAATTTAAAAATGAGCAAAGCCACTCAGGGTGACACACCCCTATAATCCCATCTACCTGGGAGGCTGAGGCCCAGATGATTTGTAAACCCAGCCCAGAAAATTTAGGGATTTAAAGTCATTGCCTCAAAGTAAAAAAAAAAAAAAAAAAAGGAGGGACAAAGGGAGGTTGGAGATGTAATTTGGTGCAAAGGCTCTGGTTCAATCCCTGGTATTACAAAATGGGGTTAAAGTAAACGGATATTCTCCAAAGAAACAAATGGGCAACAAACATAAAAAGATGCTCACCATCACTAATCACTAGAGAAATTCAAATCCTACTATCAAAAAAAAAAAATGGAGAAAAGAGCAAGTGTTGATGAGAATGTGGAGAAATTAACTCATGTGCTGCGGGAAGGAATGTAAAATGGTGGCATTATGAAAAAAAACAACAGGGTAGTTCTTCAAAATGTGGATGAACTCTGAAGACATATTGTTCAGGAAAATAAGCCAGTTGCCAAAAAGACAAATATGCCAAGATTCAATATATGGGTATCTAATAAGGCAAATTCCTAGGTGCAGAGAATATACTGGTGGATGTCAGGAGTTTGAGAAGGGATAAAAAAGTAGTTTGATATGTACAGTGTTGATTTTACAAGATGAAAAGTTTTAGAGACTTACTGTACAAAATACATTTAACACTATTGTACTTCATAATTATAAATGGTTAGGATGGTTAAGTGTATATTTTTTGCTATAGAAATATATTTTAAAACTAGTTTCTATGAATTTTTAAACATATAAGGAATGGATGTTACAGTTATTTTATTTCATTTTATGCCCTGAAATAAAGGTGCAGAGTTCCTTCTTGGAGACACAAGGGCATTTAATTCAACATTTTTCCCTAATATTAAATTATCTTTGTAATGCTGATATGAATCCTATTTAAGCACACGAAACAGATAATTATTTTAACAAACTATTAAAATCAATTTGCAGGCCAGGGATTGAGCTCAGCGGTTCGGTGGCCTGCCTTGCAAGCGCAAGGACCCGAGTTCGATCCCCGGTACCCACAAAAAAAAAAAAAAAAATCAATTTGCTTTCACATCTGAAAATTCTGTATTTGGATTCTTAAGCAACACTGGTCCTACTTTTTCTTTTGAGTACATGCATGTGTGTGTGCAAAAATATCTAAGCGTCTGCTTTGGAATTACAGTTATACATGCTCCATAAAATAAATTAGTTCTCTTATTTAGAAAAAGTTATCTTACTATATATTTGGGGACAGTATCACAGGCTGAGATATTTTCTCTACCCAAATTCTAAAGAAATTTCACTAGTCCAAACAAAAATAAAAATATTTTTAAAGCTAAGCTTTTGGTAACTGAAGAAAAAAAAATAAATGATTTATTTAAGAATTTGACTTAATTCTATTTCCCCACCAATTACCCCTGTCATTTCAAATCTCACATTTACAAAGAGAAAAGTTATGAGTCTATTCCATATACCATTGTCTTATCTGATAGTATTATTTCTCTTGCTTTCCCATGTATTCTTCCTATGTTGTTTGCTTTTTGATGTGACTTTTAAAAATAAAAAGTAATAATTTAATTCTATTTTTGAGTACAATTTTGTCATTTGATAAAAAATTATAATCCAAATTTGTTTAAGTAATTGGCTGTTCTTGCTTTCATCATCTCATTTTATGTTTTTTTTCTATTCCCTTTGTTTTGTGTTTGTTCTGTGAGGTCTTTTTGTTTGCTTTTATCTTCTTTCAAGGCTTGAGTGCCACAGACTCTGATTTTAATTCTATCAAATCTATCTCTGGTTTTATCCCAAAGACAATTTTAAGTTCATATGGTCTTATATTTCTCGCTTTTCAAAGGCAAAAATGAAAATAGCTTCTCTGAAGCTATTGTTAAGAGAAATTAAGGGGCTGGGGATTTAGCTCAGCGGTTCAGTGGCCTGCCTCACAAGCGCAAGGACCCAAGTTCGATCCCCGGTACCACACACACAAAAAAATAAAATAAAAGAAATTAATAAGTGGCCTGCCACAAGCGCAAGGACCCAAGTTCGATCCCCGGTACCACACACACAAAAAAATAAAATAAAAGAAATTAATTTAGAATTTTAAGCTTTAGGAATTCATACTTTAAATAAAAATCACTATTAAGATCTGAACATGCTGTTTCTTAGAAAAGTACTTCCATTACATCATACAGACCTTTAGTTTGTATATTAATATAGTACAGAGTGACAAGATGAGCCAGCAGTTGGGAAGACAAGAGAACCATCACCACAGGCACAGGTTATTGACAGCGATGGCTGCATAGCATGGGCCATGCTTAGCTACAGAGATTCCCTGCATAGGTATGAATTATAATTCTGATATCATTATAAATAGCACCTTTTAGAAGTTCATTTTATCTTACAACTATTCATTTCTGAGGGTAAACAAATCTACATTAAATATATTCTATTCTCCTAAGTGTAATCAACTACTCAAAGCTTTGTACATCATTAAACCCTGCACAGACTGTTATTGCTGTTTTTCTATTATTTTCTCATATTTCTTTTGGATGTGTTGGATCTATTCTTACACTTAACCATAAATTCCTTTGAGGCATATCATCTTTGTAACCCCACAAAATTACTGAAATAGATTTTTTTTTAGAAAATATAGGAATTTTTCAATTTTTAAGAATGCCAAAGAAGAAAATTCAAAATCTCTAACTCATCTTGGTATGGTGGATGTGTCCTCCAAAGTTCATGTGTTAGAAATGTGATCTCCATTGAAGAAGTTCAGAGTGAGCCCTTTAATAGGTGATTAGACTGTGAGGGCTCTGCCTTCATGAATACATTGGTTGTTATCATGGGACTAGGTATGTTATCTTCATAATTAGATCCCTGAAAAGAGGGTAATTCTGTCCATCTCCCCAGGGCCTCACCAGATGTGGGCTCCCTCGATTTGGGACATTCTAGCCTTCATTATGATAAGCAATAAATCTCTGTTCTATATAAAGGACATCATTTTTAGTATTCTACTATAGCAACACAAAAGAGACTAGGACACACTTTTTAAAAAAACAGTGCTGGGGATTCAACCTAATGCCTCATGCACGCTAGGCAAGAACTCTGCCACTGATAATACCCTTTCAAGAGAAAACTTTGGGTCCCAGATAATCTGCTTATTTCTTCCTTCTTAGTGATGTCTCTGCAAAAGTGCAAAGTCAGGTATGGTGGCTCACACCTGTAAACCCAGCACTTTTGTTTTGCATTTTGGTTTTTGATCTTAGATGGTAGGCAACTAAAAGAAAGGACAGGGAGACTGGTAATAAAGGAAAAGAGAGAAATGAGCAGATACAAAATTGAACACAAAGGTGTAGGAATGAACCTGAGAAAGAAGGTACTCTACCACTCCCTTTGAAACAGAAAGTACAAGAAGTAAGGATCAACAATACCATTTTTTTTGGTCCTTGATGAAGTGTTTCTAAGTCAGCATGGCTTACTGAGAAGAGAGATAGGAGAGAAGCCAAGGGAGCTAAGCTAAGATCAAAAGAAAAGAAGTTGTAAAAGACTTAGCAAAAAGTCTATGCAGAGATCTCTGTGGAGAGATCATGTTGTGAATAAGGAAGCCCGTAGACTTGATCAAAGACACCAAGTATATATGAATTTCAAATCAGTTCCTAATCATCCTCTGGATTCAAAGCAGAGAAATCTTGGCACAGCAAATACAAGACAAAGTAAAAAAAAAGATTCTCTCCTGAAAAATAGCCTTTAGGGGGAAATACTTTGCTATGTATGGTTATAAAAGATGTGAGATACAGAAATTAAATAGGAACTTCACAATGAATACCAGAGAGTAAAATTAAAACCTTATACAAGCAAAAGAGTTTCAGTTAAAATAAAAATATTGGCTTTTATGCATATTATTCAGAGAGAAAAGAAGAATATAAATGGTACAATGTAATTTTGTTTTAAACCACTAAGGCAGTAGTGGGAGATGGTAAAAAATAGATTTTATATTCAACTGAAGGTAGGACAGGTAGAACTTGTTAATATGTATACAGTTCAGTGGGAAGACTACAAAATGTTAACTAACAGAGGTCCCCTCTGGATGAAAGCATTAAATGTGATGTTTCCTTTGCTCCTTTTAATTTTTTAAAGGAGTAATATAGATAATCCAAATGTTAATTCTAGACAGAACAAGTAAATTCTTGAGGTAAAAAAATTCAGTAATAAAATATGTATGGTAAAAAATAAGTTCGTCTTCAAACTCAAGTCCTCAATCCCACACTGCACTGTCTCTAGACTGCTGTTACTCTACAGTGCTAAAAGACTTTAAAATCTTCTCCATGTGGTTTACTGTAATGTGCTTCAATCATTTTTCATTATCACTCTCCACAAGGAAAAAATTAAAGAATTAACCTATATACTTACACCAAATACTTATATAGTATGTATAGAGTATACACAAGTATATAAAACTATATAATAACTACATAATATATAATATTTAATTATATTTAGAGAATTTAAAGAACTTTTAATCTCTAACAAGAGAAATTAAATACTAAGGAATAATTTTATAGGACTCTGCTTTGGAGGCCATAAACCTATAACGTAAGACATTTTGTGGCCTTGCTCCAAAATAAAAACCAGAATGCTTTTTTCCCCTCTTGGGATCAATATTGCTCTTTCTTAGAATGATTGTTTACTGATATTTGAAAAATTCAATCAGTAAAATACTTTTCTTTTTGGTTCTTAAACTCTCATTCAAATTCAATTTATTATGAATCATACTTTTAAGACACTGTAGCCTTGGCTTTCCTCACCATTATGGTTTGTTTAAAATTATGTACAAGCATAATAAAAAATGTACAATATAAAATATACAAATTTTAGAAAATATACAGGTAGAAATTATACTACATTTCCCCATCTTCCATTTCAAAATGTATTTAATACTAGGAAAATGGGGCTCTATGTAAATTTCTTAAGTTGCAAATTCTTGGGGCTCTGTCTAAGCATTTTTTTTTTTAATCTAAGGGCAATTTCTCCATTATCTTGGATTTGGCTGCCATCTATAAGTACTGGGATTTTTTTGTTTTGTTTTGTTTTTTCCAGTACTGGGGATTGAACCCAGGGCCTCATGCATGTGATACAAATATTCTACCACTGAGCTACCATTTATAATTCATTTCTCTCAAATTTATGTCTCTATTTCGGGTCTCTCTTCTAAGTTTCAGGTCCCTGTTAACTACCTAAATGACATGTGTACTCAGATGTCACATGAGCACCACAAGCCAGCATACGCAATACAGAGCTCATCACCATTCCTCTTAAATGTGCTACTCTATCACTGTCCCATGCGAAAGTCATTCTATCTACCAGAAACCTTTTATGTCATCTTTGAACCCTTCTCCATCTCACTTCTAATCAACTGTTAAGATCTGCCTTACCTTCTGAATCATTCTCAAGTCATTTTCACTGCTACCAACAGGAATCACTGTTATAGACAGAGTTGTTTCCCTTTAAAGTTCATATTAAGTTCTAGTCCCCAGAACCTCAGAGTGTGGCTATATTTGGAGACAAGTTCTTTAAAGAAGGAATTAAATTAAAATGAGGTCACAGTAGGGGGTAAGTCTAATGTGACTTGTAAGAAAAAGAAATTTGTGCACAAACATCCAGAAGGACAATAATAAGGTGAAGCTAAAGAGAGAGGCCTGGAAGAAACCCTTCCCTCACAGCCCTCACAGTCCTCACAGGAACTTATCCTCTTAACACCCTCCTCATAGATCTCTGAACTCTGAGCTGGGAAAAAAATAAACTTCTGTTGTTTAATCCAACTAATTTATGCTATTTCATTGCAGCACTCCTAAGCAATGTAATACAATCACCCTGACTTTTTTTTGAACTACTGCCCAACTTTCCTCTATATTTGGCACCCTCCAATCCATCACTTGGCACCCTATAATCTTCACTGTAGTGAAGTTCACCCCATCTTTGCAGTTGTATGATCGTATCACTTGTGCTAAGAAAAGTCTGAAATATTTAATATGATATATAAGCTCTCCTGGCTTCTATAGCTACATTTTATACTGTTCTTTCCTTTCCAGCCACACTGGCCTTGTGTTCTCAAAACAACAATGTTCCACCTTTTTTGCATAGTTCTTTCTTTCATCAAGCTAACTCCATTCATCATTTGCATCAAGCCTTTTTAAAAGTCACCTCATAAAGTCAAAACATTACATATTTCTACAGACAAAGAACATCTCCATAAACTATTACAATTATAATTGATCCCTTAAATACAGACAGCCCCTCACTCCTGATGATCCTATAAATGACTTTTTGATTTTACAATGATTAAAACTACTAAAAGTGCAGTACTTAGAACCCATTATAATCCACTAATACAAACACATACACACACATAGAACTATTTCATAATGCAGAGTTGTAGTATGATATATTATTCCTCCTCTCAAATATAAATACATGTTGAGCTCTGTCATATGAATTTAATGAGAACATAAGTATAAATATCCAAATTCACATTCATTCTTCATCTGCTCTCATACAGAAACATACACACAAAACCATCGATCTTAGCATATGTATTCTGATTCCCACCAATACTGAGGTTCTTAATAATTTCTAGTTAGGTGTTGAAGAGAGCAAGAAAATTAAATTAACAAGAAGTACTATAACACTTGCTTTAAAATATCAACAAATAAGCATCCTGTGATAACACTCCCTGCAGTCAATATAAATGATGATATGCAAAAACTACATAAAATTATTTTTGAACTAGGTATTGTTTTGTTTCTTTCCCATCCTTTTTTTTTTTTTTTTTTTTTTTTTTTTTTTTTGGTACTGAGGATTGAACTCAGGACCTTCTGCCTGCAAGGCAGGTTGTGGAACCACTAAGCTAAATCCCCGGCCCTCTCCCATTTTTTTATCAAAGAATAAATAAATACATATTTGGCTTGCTTTCTTGCTTTCAAAAATGGACAGGAACTGAAACAGTAAAACAACTGAACAAATAAAATAGTATATTATGAAAATTAAATGATGTCAGCAAGATGGAGCAATAAGGAAGCCCAAGACACATCCCTTCACAGAAACACCAACCTAACAATAGCATGTTGCCCCAAAGCCTGAGAACTGCAGAGACATTCAAAACACTAAAGTACTCAAGAGCAAACTGAAAACAAAGAACACTTACATGAAATGCGGGAAGAAAACCTGTTTCATTTCTACATGTCAGATCCTCTCCCAAACAAGTACAGCTGGCATTTGAGAGGAAGAGTTCAACTAGTACCATCTCCCTTGAGAATGATAAAACTGGATCATATGTCTAGTGTGCCCACTTTTCAGGAAGTGACCCAAAGGACTAGTTTATGTCTCATCTAATTTAAAGTGCTGACTGGAAACAGGCAATACTTTGGATGTCTGGAGACCTCTGGGAAAAAGGGAGACAAGTAGCTCATTACAGTGCCAGAGAACTTGTAGTGCCATAGAGAGAAACCTACAGAGCTTGCTAGAGTGGGGAGAAAGTGTCCAACTGGTGCCTTCTCTTACAGAATAGAGAGCAGTACAGCACTGGCACTGTGGTACGTGCCTGCAATCCCAGGCTAAGGCAGGAAAACTGCAAGTCTGATCCTAACCTGGCAATTTAGTGACTTAGCAAGACTTTGTCTCAAAATTTTAAAGGGATGTAGGTCAGTGTGAAGAGCCTGAGTTCACTCCCTAGTATCAAAATGGATAGATGGAGGGATGCCTGGGTGGGAAGAAGGCAGGTGGGTGGATGGATGAACAGATGGATGGATGGATGGATGGATGGGCAGAACATGCATCAGAGTTAGCAAAAAGAAGGAAATAATGATTATAGCAGAAATGAAACACAAATTAGAAAAATAGAAAATCATGAGTTAGTTCTGAAAATGACAAAATGGAAATAACAGTCTAAGATGCAACAAATTCAGAAGGAAAAAAAGAAACATTACAACTAATGCCACAGAAATAAAACACACTGTAAGAGACCATTATGAATAATTACCATGTACCAATAAGTTGGATAAGCCAGAAGAAAGGGATAAATTTCTAGAACAAGAATGAATCAAGAAATAAAAAATCTGAACACAGAACTACAAAGATATTGAATCAGTAGTCAAAAATCTTCCTATAGACAATCCAGGAATGGAGAGCTACAATATAAAATACTACTAGTCATTTAAAGATCAAGTAAAACCAATTCTTCTCAAACTCTTGGCGGGGGGAACAGGAAGAACAAATCCAAATATATTCTATGAGGCCAACAAAACTGACTCCAAAAATCAGATAATACTACTACAAAAAAAAGCACAGGCCAATAATCCTGATCAATGCTGATATAAAACCCCTCAAAAAATACAAGTAAACTGAGTTCAACTGAATATGACAACAAACTAAAAGGATTTAAACCATAGCCTAGTGGAATTTACTGCTGCAATGCAAAGATAGTTCATCATACAAAAATCACTCAATGTAATAACACCACATTGACACAGTGAAGAGTTGAAAACCACAAAATAACTTGAATTGATACCAAAAAAAGGAAAAAATTCAACACCCATTCATGCTAGAAATATTTCACAAATAAGGTATTATTCAACATACCAAAGACCATATGTAAAGACCATGACTAAACTTAAAGATACTTCATCATTAGGTTTTTGTTAGCATTATCAATTTAAAATTTGCTTGTTTTCCAGAAATTTTTATCATGGTGAATTTTGTGAAATAAATGTTCTGTACCTATTGATATGTTATATTATTTTTACACACTCATGAACTTTTAATACTGGTTTCTTTATAAGACTTTATGAAGGTTCTTTAAAGGTTACGAAAATATGGAAGATGTCTTCTAATTCTATTTTAACAGTGTTGTAGTTACGATTTTCTGAAAATGCGTTCCTTTCTACCTGTTTTAAAATGAGTTGGCATGAAGTTTTTCTTAGTATTCTTATCTTTTATTAATCCAGAAGTTTGATACAATTATAAATTTTTAAAAAGTAATTGATAGCCCAAAAATTCCATTCACTATTTGTTCACTCAGATTTACCACTTGTTAATAGTAAGCCAAATTTAAGTTAGCATTCTCATTTTTTTCCTCTATGAAGAGTGAGTACTCATTTTGGCTCTCTAACAATTGATCTCCTAGTAATAAACATATCCTCCTGTAAAAATATAGTACTGTTCCTAAAATCAGTATTTTAAACAATGTTCAACTCCCACTGAACTGCATATTACTAATACAGAGAAGTACAGAAGAGTTTTGTATATAGTACCAAACTGTACATATACATACTGTAAATACATGAATTAGACATTGCTAAGATAAAAAAGTATGACTTTTTATTCTGTAATCTTGCAGAAAATAACTTATTACCTCAAGTAGCTTTTTCTGAACACTCTATTATGTTTTCTAAATAGATCATCACTTTACCTATAAAGAAAGTTTTACTTCCCCCGCTGCCACCACCGCCTGCTTCTCCTCCTCCTCCTCCTCCTCCATTTTTTATACCAAGGATTGAACTCAAGGCCTTGAGCTTGTGAGTCAGATGGTGGAACCACTGAGATAAATCCCTGGCCCTCCTTCCTTTTTTCTATACTGAAAGTCTTTTGTTTTCCTTTTCTATATATAATGAACCTAGGTTAAACCTACCTGCTGATTTTATTTAATTCAATGAATTTATTTTATTTCCTAAACATTCTATTTAGTTCTTGTTTATCAGTTTCTCATTTTTATAGCAGCCCTCAAAGTATTCTGCATATAGATATTTAGCTATTGTAGATTATTTATCAGATAGCATTTTAAATATTATAAATCCATTTTGTCTTTTTTTTTGCGGGGGTACCAGGGATCCAACTTGGGACCTTGCGCTTGCAAAGCAGTCCCTTTTGTCTTTGAGAAGAGTCTAAAAGCTGTTTCACACTGTTTTTATTTTTCTTGCTGTCTCTTGTTTATAAAATTGGTAATTTTTAGTATGAGCTCAATACTGGCTGACCTCAATATAAGGAGAAAATCTGATGGCTAAAATGCTTTCCTCCATAGAGGAACTGCCCTGGATTCTTGGGGAGCAAAAACATTTTTATCAACCAAAGACCACATTCACCACTGTCACAGATCTTCGCTGAATACAGGAACCTTCTTTTCTTCCTCCCTCCCTTCTGTAGTGGTAGAAATGGAGCCAACGGCCTCACATACTGATACAAAAATGATTAAGTTCATTTTTCCATCTTGGTAGAACTCCTATAGTCTAGAGTGCTGATCTCACCAATGATATGGACAAAGAAACTTCATTTTTTACATTTACTTACAGTTATAAATCTCCCTACTGTTTCAACTGGTTTATCTATATACACATTTGTATTTCCTCCCAAGACTCTCTTAGTTTGGCAACCATGGCAGTATATTAAAAATTTTGTCTATGTATATACCTATATTTGTTTATACTGTAGTGACAAGTTCCTTAAGACTATCTGGGCACTGTACAAGTACAAGTGGAAATCATCTAACCTTTACAAATAAAGACTATTTATTGATAATACATGACTTTAAAATCTAGCTGGCTTTATTGTTATTCAGTCAAATGGAGATGCCACAGAGAGATGAGTTCAATATTTCACTCATACATAATATTAGAAAGATTTCAAATTTGGATACCCTTAAAATTTTCTAGTTAGAGTTTTTAATTGTTATCAAATCATTTGATCTGTCTAAAAGGGCAAAAGAAAACATGCTTTTCCACAGTTAAAATTCTCAATAGTAGTACAGCTGCTCAAAGTACTGAATATATCCCAAATTTAGCTTAATGCATCATACACACATGATTACAAGATTCTGTTGGATGATAAAAATTGCTGGCTTAGAAAACGAAAGTATCATATCTACTCTCCCACACAAAACTAAACTGGCTTAATTTTGTTGATGATAATCTACATGTCACTATATGGTTCCAGCATAATTATCAATAATTTGCCACACTCACCTTTCAAGCAAAGTGTTACACATAATATTGATGATTACATATCAATACTAGAACTCTAAACTGGCTTTAAAAGATATAAAAACTGAACTTGTAGTATCTAATAATCAGCCTAAAATTCTCATTTAAAATTGAAAGTGTCATAAATAATATGAATCGATAGGTATTTTGAATGCATCTTTCCAAAATGACCTGAAGAAAACAAGCTAATTTTGCAAGTTATCCAGGGCATTTACTAAATTAAACAAAAGCAGAATTAGTTACTTCAATTACAGAACAGCTTTCAAAGGATTTATATTTAAACTAAAATACCTGTAGGACTTATAATATTTGATATAATTAGTGAATATTTTATAATCAACCCATTTGTCTTATTTATACTGATAAATTCTCTATAACATGATGGACATCTACTAAGAAACCTTCTCAAGTAATTAAACATTACAAAAACTATCATTATGTAGGATTTTTTTTTGTCCTGAGAATGACTATGAATACTAATACATACCATTCTGTCATCTAAAATCAAATAGCAAAGGCATATATGGTAATATTCAATTGAAAATTAAAACTTTAAAGTAATCCTCAATTTTTTAATAAAATATAAATGCATTAGTAAATCTCGTAAGACTTCAATGAACGCAATTAAATAAGGAAATCATTTTCACTGTTTTTATGGATACAAATGACCTATCGTAAGGAGGTAAACAATTTTGACATGTTCAGGATAAATACGTAATACGATCTTACTTAAGGAAACATGAGCAATGAGTACTCCACATGAACAATACGCAGGCATTGGACCTTGCCCCACAGAGCCTTTCCTGTTGCTGATTTTGCTTCATATCCTTTTACTGCAGTAAATCATAGGTATAAGGACACCTCTAGGCCAGGGCTATGAATCTTAATCACAGAACTTGGAGGTGATCTTGTAGACTTTCAACGTAGTAATGTGAAATACTACAAATTGGGAACTTACATGTGAAGTTACCTATATAATGATGCTGGAAATAGATTTTTTTTTTTCCTTTGGAGCACCAGACATTAGGATTTGATGGCAAATCAATAATTATTAATTGCTGTACTAATAATTATAAAAATATGCAAAAATAATGAAGATGATATTGAATCAGGGATCCCTGCACTTCGAAGGAATTTTGACAGCCTATGAAGTTATGAGATTGGAGAATGATATAAGGGACATTTCAGAACATGGAAAACAAATACAGCAACATGCTTTATGTGAAAAATTAACAACAGAATGGGTCTTTCAGACTTACAAGAATAAATTATAATGACTGCTATTTACATTTCTTATTTGCCAAACATCCACATCTTAATTGTCTAGTAGAGCTGTGAAAAACATTATAAGCAATCATTTCTGTGATAGAAAATAGGAAATTAGTAGTGCATTTCAAAAATTAGTCCATAAACATCTAGTACAAAAAATATGCTTGCTTTCATATTCCTAGGAAAGCTTATAGTTGTCAATAAATCTCCCTACTGAATTTTGACATGTATCTATTCTGTAACGCAGTCACACAAAGGAACCTGTCTTGTATCTTCATATTTTCTGTAAGAAATATGTAAAATGTTTTCACTTAAACATACCTTAACTATTTCTTCAATGAAACAAATGTGAGAAACAGGATCTCTCTTCTTGGTTAGTACTTTTTGTAGATGCTGTACCTAAAGAGGGGCAGAAGATAGATATATATAATAAATATGTATTTAAATGAAACAAATGTAAGTCTCAGGTGCCAGGGAAAGCAAGGTGCATTTCAAGAACTACTACATAAATAATATTTGCAAGGGAAAGTAAAATAGAACATTTATGTACATTATGAGAAGTCTACAGAAGTATTGTGAATGTTCAGAGTTACACTATTTAGGACAACCAGGAATCAATTCATAATTAATGGTCTTTTTACCCCCTGAAATATTCACCTGTCCACAAACAGCACAGATATGATCCATAAGTTTCTCCATATTGGTCCAAAGAGAAGCACGAAAAGCTGCAGTATTTCCTGGGGTTGGCATGGTAGATCGTCCAGGACCCCCTGGTTATAAGAGACAGAGGAAATATGAAAAATAAAATTTTCCAAATGTAGCAAAATATACTCTATTCTAAAAAGCATGCAAAAGACTATAAATGAGAAGTTATATTTTAATGGAATAATTTCTTAAAACTAATATATAATTTGTGTTTAAGGGAAACATCACACACACAACACACATATGTACACACAGACATAACAGACACACGTTGATGAAAGACAAAGTGCACTTAAAATGCTTTCCAAAAAAGAGGATAAAGGAAATAGAACGAGGTGTGAGGTACATGGATTATAGTGAGTCTTCCTGACTGAAACAAATACTCTACAATATTCTAAAATATTCTGTGTCCACATGAATTTTTTTTTTTTTTTTTTGAGACAGGGCCTCTTTATGTAGTTCAGGCTGATCTTGAACTCACTATGTAACCCAGCCTGGCCTTGAACTCACTATGATTCTCCTGCCTCAGACTCCCAAGTACTGAGATCACAGGTGTGTGCCACCACACTCAGCTCCCATGAACACTTTGCATACTTCAAAAACAAATTTTAAAAAATTTTTTGAGACAGGATTTCACTATGTAGTTCAGGCTGGCCTTAAATTTTCTATGTATGGCCTCAAACTCATGGAGATCCTCCTGCCTCAGCTTCTTGAGTGCTGGGACTATAGGCATGAGCCACTCACTATGCCTGGCAAGTTTAAATAGAATAAAAAATACTACAACTGAATACAAACAAATATGGAAACAATAAAACAAGATAATAATACAACCTGGGGGGACTTAGTAATTTTTAAACACAGGAAACTAATTTTAGTCATACAGCTGATTGGAAAAAAAAGAAATTATAAGCTTAATAGATATATTGCTGCTTGTGGTAATGATATAGTAATACTGCAAATAGTGTAGCCATGTTTTAAAATACAGCAAGCAGAATCAAGGTATAAATATGTCATGGTAATTACAGATATTTCCCATCTACTGGAAAATTAGAGTTAATGACTCCTCAACAGTAATAAGCAATACAGAATTCAAATCTTGATATTTTTAAGTACCATGTATCAATTCTCTTTAAGCTTAACTGAGGGAAAGAGAGATTTCATATCTGGAATAATGAAAATACAAGGTGAAACTGGTACATATTGTCCAGAGAGTAAGGAAGTATTCAAAGACAAATGGGAAACGTAGACAGGATACATGAATTTGACTGTCATGGGCTATAAAACAAACGGGAAAATCTGGCCATCCAAAATAATACTGAAAACAGATTATAAAACAACAATCAACAACTCATAACTTCACAGTGAAAATTGTGAACATATTCACAAAATGACAGAAACTGCTCTTTGCACAAAAGTAACCACTAATTAAATACAGAAAGAATGAAAAAATTATGAGGTTGCAATTTTGCAACAATTACTATAAGAATTAACCAAGGGAAAGATTATGAATGAATATCAAAGTTCTAGGGAACGAGAAATTCATGTGGTCTTAAAGTATACGCCATTCAATTACTAATTATAAAGGAAATACTTTAATAAGGACAAATCTGATATACATATTATAGTGAAGTGATCCCATTTAGCATCAGCAATAATGGGACAAACTGACATTACTTTTTTGTTTTCCAATGTACAATAGTCCCTGTCTTTGGTTCACTTTCTGTGGTTTCAGTTACCAATAATCAACTGTGGTCTAAAAATACTAAATGGAAATTTCTAGAAATAAAAAATTCAAAAGTTTTAAATTGGGTGCCATTTTGTGTAGCATGATGAAGTCTGTGCTATTCTGTTGTCTAGTGTATTCATATTGTAATATGCTATTCTCCCATTAGTCAAGGCATCTTGCTTATCAGATTAGCAGCAGCAGCATCTCAGGCCTTGTGTTCAAGTAGCCTTTATTTTATTTAAAAATGGCCCTGGGGAGCATGAGTAGTGATGTTGGCAATCGTATTACAGCACATTGTTATAACTGTTCTATTTTATTATTAATTGTTGTTAATCTCTTACTAGGCCCAAATTACAAATGAAACTTTGTTATAGGTGTGTATTTGTAGGAAAAAAAAATAGTGTATGTAGAGCTTGGTATTATACGTAGTTTCAGATATCTACTGGTGCTATGGTTTAGTTCTCAATGTTCCTTCAAAGTCTCATGCAATCACATGTGGGGCTTTTGGCAGGTGACTGGATCATGGGGGTGTGAATCATCACTGGACTAACCCACAGATAAGTTTATAGCTAAAGGTGATGTTGGAAGGCAGAGTCTCGTAGGAAGATTTGGGTGTCTGGAGGCACGGCTCAGAAGTGTGTATCTCCCTTCCTAGGTACTCCCTTCACTCTCTGCTTCCCTACCACCAAGACACGGCATAAGCAGCTCTCCTCTGACCATACCCCTCTGCCATACTGTGCAGCCTTGGAGATGGCTAGCCAAGCAAAGACTGAAACTTCTAAAATGTGAGCCAAAATCAACCTCTTCTTTAAGGTACAGATGCTGGGTATTGTGTCCCAGTGATGACGAAAGTGACTAAGACAACGGGGGTCTTGGAACATATAGATGACTGTAAAGAGAAATACACATTACTTTACTACCAGTATGGTCACCATGAGCTGAACCATGAAGACACAATGAGACAAATCCAGATTAAGAGGTTCTCCAAATATATTAAATAATCAAAAGGCCTATGTGTGATTAAAGGATGGTAGAGAGAAAATATAACCAATAGAAAAGCATGATTCCTGACTGGTTCCTCTTGGGGGAAACCCAGCTAAAAAGAACATTTTGAAGAACAACTGAAAATTTTTGGATAGGGATTAGTATTAAATAATATTAACATGCTTAAGGGGTAGATAAAATAAAATAAAATTTATAAATAAATAAATATTACCCTATCACTGCTAAATGTCTTAAGAGTGAGAAGCCAGGAGTGATGCTGCATGTCTGTAATCCCAGCATTCAGGAGGCTGAGGAAGGAGGATTGCCAAGAGTTCAAGGCCAGCCTGAACTACACAGTGAAACCCTGTCTCAAATAAACAAACAAACAACCCAAAACAAAAGATAAGAATGTTTGTGAATGTTCTTGTATTTAACAAAAACACACAAAGCTAAATAACAAATTTAATCTCTAATTGTAAGGCACAGATATCAGTCCAAACTAAGATTAAAAAGCAGGCAGAATAGCCAGTGTGGTAGCGCACGCCTGTAATCCCAGCACTTGGGAGGCTGAGGCAGGAGGATCGCTGTGAGTTCTAGAACAGCCTGGGCTACATAGTAAGTTCCAGGTCAGTCTCAACTACATAGTGAAACCCTGTCTCAAAAAACAAGAACAAAAATATAGGACATTCACCAAAAAAGCAAGTATCTGTGTGTGTGATAAACAGATTTGCCTTAGAATTCTCTAATACGTGTGCTGTTAGAAGGGACCAACCCTATTTCCCTGGATTCATCTTTCAAGTGGGGAATTCAGTAAACATAAGGTTCCTGCCTTCTCTCCCTGTCTCTTACTCACTTTCCCCATGTGCAAACAAGTGACTTGCTGAGTGGTAACTGGGGGTAAAGAACTGAGCCTGTATCATCTCTTCCTGATTCTCTCACCAAAGCATTCTGTGTACAGAAGGTGCATTCTGACTTACACTCTACCAGGGTAAGTACAGCAGGGCAGGCTGACACTTGGGGACAAAGTTTCACCTTGAAGTGATATATTAGGAAATCCACTTGACTGCAGACCTAAGCCATGTCCTTCATTTCAGGTTTTTGTTTCTAAATCAGTAATAAAACTAACATTTTAATTAACAATTTAATTAATCTTGTTTTCAAGGTCTGTATCTGTCATTTTCAAATTCAATAAGGAAGAGAAATATTTATTGAGCCACAGTTACAAAATTCTAACAGAGAGTGCAAATAAGTATTTATACCTACGAAAATTATTTAAACATAAAGGCAAAAGGCACCATTAAGTGTGTGAGAACTCAGAAAACAGTTCCTATGAAATATTTTTGAAAAATAAATTATTATAAAATCTAGGCAAGGGAGAAATGAGTGTAAAAATGGAGAGGTAATATAACTAGAGATGAAAATCAAATAATTGAAAAACAGAAGAAAATATAAAAAGTACCAATGATCCAAAGCTAACAAATACTTCATTCATACAGAATAACACTGCAAATCCTAGCCAGCAAGCTTACAGGATGACTATAAATGAGTGAAGTCCTCTGGTTCTCCTCCTTCCTGGTCATGTTCCCTGTGCTATCTCTCCAGAACAAGTCTTAAATTTGGTGATTTTCATTCCATATAGCTACACTTCACTTAAACGTGTACAAATGCAAACAATATAATATAGTTTTTTCATGTTCTTAGTCTTTAGATGTGGTATTATACTGTACGCATCTTCCTGCAGTTTAATTTTTCATGTTCTGATTTTGAGAATTATCTACACCGATAAATTTACTGATTTAAGTACTATTGTACCACTTAATAAACATCCATTTTCCATCAAAGCAAAGGTTATTTTAACTTTCACTATTATACACTATAGTATAGAATAAAAATTCTTATGCATATGGGTCAGAATTTCTCTAAGGCATATTCTTTTTTTTTTCAGTACCAGGGATCAAACTTGGGACTTTGCACTTGCCAGGCAAGCACAGAACCACTGAGCTATATTATATCCCTGGCCCTTAAAGGCATATTCTTAAGCCAAGTATGGTGGTGCATGTCTGTAATGCTAGCACTTAGGAGGATGAGGTAGGAGGATCATTGTGACTTCAAGGCCAGCCTGGGCTACATGAGTTAAAGACCAGGGTGAACAACATAGCAAGGCTTTGTCTCAAGAAATCAACATTCTCCCACAGGTACAGAAGAGTTTCTGCTCTCATTCAACACTCATTCCTTGAGATTTTTCTAGATAATTAAGAAATAGCAACTTATTTTGTATTTCCTTAATAACTATTTCATCTTCTAAATAGTCTGAAAATTTTCACATGTTTATTGGATATGTCCACCCATAAATTTCATATTCATAGTCAATCAAGTTACCTGCTATCCAATTATATGCTTTTTATACATTCAAGGTAACATTATTTTCCTTAAAATTGTATTGCTATAAACACGTAGCTCAACCGCAAATCTTGAACAGCCTTTTCTGGCCTATGAAGTTTTTTGATCAAGGCGTTTTTATTCCCTTGAACTAACAATCTCAAGCTATACAAAGCTGTCAGGGATTTTGTTACTAAGCATATAGAATGAACTCATATGCAGGATAAACTCTAAAACATAATATACTAGCTTGGTAAATTCAAGTAAGTCACAGCCATTCTTTTCATATTTATAGTTCCACAGTTCACTTAAAAATTGATTTGTAAATCCACCATTTTCATTTAGATATAATTTGACTATGCCAAATAAAGAACTGCTGATTTTTTAAAAATTGTATTGCTATATATTTTTTAAACTTTGAAACAATCTTAAATTTGTAGAAAATCTGCTACTGTAAAAAAATGTTTTCACTGAACCATTTACAACTAAGTCATTGACATGACACCCTGTCATCCATACTGTAATGTATGTTTCCATCTAAATGAATATTCTCCTACATAACCTTAATATAGCAAAGATGAGGAAATTAACACACTGCTATGTAAAACTTAAAAAATAAAAATAACAGTGATTATTCTTTTAAAATAATAAAGCACTTATGCTCAAGGTTTCTACATTTAAATCACGATATCCACTCCTCTACAGATGATAATCAGCAGCTTTAGTACTCTTTATTCTTTCAACAAAAGAGGCCTACATTAAGATTGACAGCATGTGAATAATTGCTTTCCTTTTTTTTCCCCCTATTCTTGACAACACAAGAAGGAATGAGATTAAACTGCTCCTGGAAATTTAAACATTAAATCAAACTTTCTGAGAATAACTGCTGGGAAAAGCTGCAAGTTAAATCTCCTTTGGCAATTTATTTTCAAAGATCTCCTTCTGGAATAGTCTTAATACAGACCTACTCAAAGGCTATGGTTAACCTTTAGAAATATCTCTTTGAGACCTAAGATTCCTTTATCCCTTTTTATCTAGTGAATATACATGAGTTATATATATTCAGTGTTACCCAGGGTCATGTTTATATAGAAAATATGAAAATACTAAGTGGCTGCAAAATTGTTTTTTTCTTTTAATATTAGCCATGTATCAGAAACTGTTAATTATTCTACATGGATTATTTCATTTATTCTTCAGGACAATTCCATGTTGAGTAGAGGGCCTTCAATTAGAAAAGAAAAGAAGAAGGGGGAGGAAAATCTGGAAACATTAAGCACAGATAACAATTTGGGAAAGTTTTTGTAGACTGACAAAATAAAGTGGGCTAGTAAAGCTGAAGAAAGAAATGGAATCAAGATAGACTTGTTTTTAAGTGGAAAGAGATATAACAGGATTACTGAATGGATGAAAAAGAGATGCAGAAAAGGAAAAATTCAAAAGGCAAATAGAAAGCATATGCTGAAACAATATCCAGGTGTGATGGGACCTGACAGAAAACAGAGTGGTCTTTACTAACAGAAAACAGTTCCTCCATACTAACCAGAGAAAACAAAGAATACAAAGGGAGAGATGGAGGCATAGAGTCACAGAAGTAGGTGAGATGTGCACACAATGTGTGTCCTCTCTTCTTTTCTCGTTAGTACGTGAATGTCATCAGCTGGGATGCCTTGGCAGGAAAAGGGCTGCAGACTGCTAACACGGGGCTACTCTTTTCCATCTGGAATTTACCTGCTTTCAGTGGGTTTCTTTCAATTTGGCTATAGTTGTGATCTTCCTAAAGCTTTTATCAGTGTATCTTTGGTTGCTTCTGAGTACAAGAATTATAAGGAAAACTCTAGAAAGCTAAAGCAGAGATGGCACCCCTTTAAAAATATTTTCTTTTCGATAAAAAGTATATATGAGGATAAGAGCTTCAGAAAGAAAAATCTGTTCTGTTCTTTTGCATCTGTTTCAAATAAATGATGCGACAGCTTATAAATCTTTATCTAAAAGTTGTGAATATACCAATTAGCCAGTTCAGCTCACTGACTAGACAAAAAAATTATAAATAAATTCTAAAATATACTTTATTCTCTCATTTTGTCTACTAAAAATGAGTCATTAGATTGCTTTGAAATAAGAATTTTTCACATACTAATCCATATATATATATTAGTTAAAAATATGTAAAGATGCTAAATATAAATCACATCCATACCTCTCACAGCTGACTGGGAAGGCTGAGTCAATACTTTGATGTCTAATGCACTGTTGATATTTTCTTCCAAAGTAGCACAATATCCATCCATGACACTGGTAATAGTATCCTTCAAAGTTCCAAGATTATAGAAAACCTGAAGAGCCGTTCCAACTTGAGTTGGATTCTTAAATAAAGGTGAGGTGGGATGGAAACAGATAAACAAGAAATAAGTAAATTTAATATAAATCTACAATTTAAGTGGTATTGAGCAATTATTACATTTTAAAATTATTGAGGATAAGAATAAAGCAATTTGAAATAAATATAATTTTAGTCATCATTTATTTCATGGGACAAAAGTTAAATACTATATTATCCCATCCATTTCCTCTTTCTCCCCTTTAGAGGTTAACAACAAAGTTTGAAGTCTGTTGTATAATATTAGAGATTACTTAAAATTTGTCACCAATCCCTACAAAGGTAGACATGCTGGAACAGAAATCCTGTATCTGTTAAATGACACATAAATGTATTTTGCAGAGCTGACAGAACTGACACATAAAGGCTTGATATTATTCTATATTTCATTCATCCAATCATTCATTCTAACTACAGATATTTATACAGTGTCTACTGTGTATCTGACATAGCTCATGAAAGAAACATATTACATGTTATAATTTATAACACTTTAAAATTCTACAGATAATAAACTTCAATTAAATGGCTACTTTTTCAATTAAGTTCAATTATTCACATTCACAGCTTAGTACAGCTATATCAGTTTTTAGTATAGAAGCTATGACAATTATTTGAAATAAAATTCTTAAAGTTAGATACATACAGAAAACTGCGCCAATTATGTTAAGCACATCTTTATGAATTATATCAAAATGAACCCATCTAGATAACTACCACCTAGAGCCAAATACTGTAGGCATCCCTGAATCTTGTGTGGCTCCCCAAGGTACAAGTCACTAAATGTCACTATGATAACTTCTGAAACCACTATAGTTTTCTCTGTTTGTGAACTTGAAATAAACGGAATTATAGAATTATGTGTTATTGGGTTCAACAACTTATTTTAGAAATTCTTCTGTGTTATTGCACATAGTTGACTCATTTTGTTGAACAGCATTCCCTTGCAGGAATTTACCTTAGTTTATCTACTCTATTGCTGATAAGAAATTTTTGTACTGTACTTTTAGTATTTTAATTTATGCTGTCATAAACATTCTTGTAGACAGCATTAAGTGAACATATATGCAATTTTGCTAAGAGTAGAATTGCTGAATTATAAGGTATTTGTATATTTGGTGTTAGCAGGTAGTGCTGATTTCCAAAGCCATTGTAGCATTTATACACTCACTGGCAACATATGAGAATTGTGGGCATTCAGTAAACTTGACAAAAGTTAAAATAATCAGTCCCTTTAATTTTAGATATTCTTTTGAATGAATACTGTCGCTTAATTTGCATTTCTACGATGACTAAGCAAGTTCCCCTTCTTGCATATTAATTATTCATTTGGTATCTTTTGTGAAATGCATATTCTTCAGTGTCACCCATGTTTCTAAATGGAATTTTTTGTCATTTATGTATTTGTACAAGTTGTTTATATAATTCAGATATAAACACTTCAATGGTTATATGTACTGCAAATACGTTTCCCACTCTTTTTTTTTTTTTTTTTTTTTTTTTTTTTTTTTTTTTTTTTTTTTTTTTTTTTTTTTTTTTTTTTTTTTTTTTTTTTTTGTGGTACCGGGGATCGAACTCGGGTCCTGCAAGGCAGGCCACCAAACCACTGAGCTAATGTTTCCCACTCTTAATGAAATCTTTTCAAAATTCCCTAATCTGTATGTAGTCCCTCTTACCAACCTTATTCTCTATGGCTAGCACTTTTGGTATCTTGTTTAAAAAGCGTCCACACTCATGAAGATATTTCATTCATGAAGCTATCCTCCAGAAACTCTACTAGTTTGTTTACCTTTCACACTTCCGATTTAAAATTAATTTCTGTGTAACATAAGATAGGAATCAATATTAGCATTTTTCTCTATGAATATTCCACTAATCCAGCATAATTTACTTTAAAAAACAAGAAATCAAATGAAAAGCTTCCCCCATTCCATCATTCTCAAGAGCCACCTTTGCAATAAATCAAATATCCATATATGTTTCTCAGTGAAATCTCAATTATCTAATTCATCTATCTAAATTACTATAGTTTTAAGTTTTGAGAGTTAGGCCTATAGTTCTGGTCTTTAATTTGGTATCAGGTTATTTCTTGTTCATGATACTTTCATTTAAATTTCAGAATTGGCTTGACAACTTCCCTTTTTAATAAAGGCTTCTGGGATTTTGTTTGAAATTGCAAATCTGTAAATAAAATAAGAATAGATATCTTTATAATACTAAGATCTCCAACTCATGAATGTAGTATTTCTCTTTGTTTACTTAGGCTTTCTTTCTCCTAGTAATGTTTGATAGTTTTCTGTGAAGGGATCTTATAAAGTATATTTTCATTTGAATTATTCCTAAGCACCTGATGTTTATTGATACTGAAATAATAATCTAAAAAATTTTTATCTGAGCCATGCATGGTGATACACACTTGTAATCCCAGCACTTGGGGGGCTGAAGCAGAAAGATTACCAGTAGTTGGAGGCCAGCCTTGGCTACACAGTGAGTTCAAGGCCAGCCTGAACTACATAGCAAGATGCTGTTTCAAAGAAACAAAAACAAAAACAAAAATTTTAAAAATCTATTATGATATTTAAAATATAATTGATTCTTACATATTAAATTTTAACTTTAAGGCTTTCAAAATTAAATTATTAATTTTATATGTAGTTTTTATGTACTGTATATACAACCATGTTATCTCAATAAATTTTTGTTTTCTTTTCCAATCCCACTTCATTTTTCTGCTTTTTCTTATTACTCTCACTAGAATCCTCAGTATGATGCTAAGTAAAAGTGATTAGAATGGCATTCTTGTGTCATTCCTAATTACAGGTGGAAAGCTTTATTTCACCACTGAGATTTTGGAGATACCAGTGTATTATTATACACAAGTAAAACACATCAGATATACCAACTTAAATATCTCAATATATCTCTTAAAAGAGGAAAAAACTATTCAGACTTTCTAATTTCCTTGTTTTCCTAGAAATCTGTCAATTTCATATAAATTTTTAAATCAATGGGTATAATTGTACCTAATGTCCTCTTACTATCTTTAATTTTTGCTAGATCTCTTATTAGGTCACCTTTTCAATCATATCTTTTTTTTTTGTTTGTTTCTCATCAGTCTTTTGGGGTATTTACCAATTTAATTTATTAAGCTCAACAAATAACTAATTTAGGCTTTGCTGATTCTATTATTAGCTGTTGTTATTCCTATCTTACAGGCTGCAATGGCAGGCCTAAATCAGAATCCAAGCTCCAGAACATAGTAAACAAAACAAATGATGAATTAACCTCTTAAAGACTTAATTTGCTCATTAAGTAATCTTCCTTTTCAGACAGGGTCTCACTATATTACTCATGCTGGTCTCAAACTGTCCCCCTGCTCCAGCCTCCCAAGAAGTTGATACTACAGGCCACACCAGTCTGGAATAATTCTTATGACTGATTAGAACTAGAAAACAGGAAGAGATGCTCAATAAACATTAGTTACCTTTACCTTGCTCTGTTAGCACTGTACTATCATGGAAAGAAGTTTGGCATTTAATGTAGCTACAAGTAGTAAGTAAGCAAGCAAGCTTTTATTTTTTGGTTTTGCTTTTATATTCTTCATGAAGCTGTTGAAAAGACTATCCCTTACAATACTTGGTACTTGGCATAAGACTAACAGAAAATATTAGTTCTCAGATCATTTATTCATACTATAAAACTTGGGCGAATAGCCACTGTTTCAATTCCTAAGGAAATTTTCTTAACACTCTATCTTTACTGAAATAAATTAAACAATAAATACTATTTGGGTAGTCCTGAGTTAGCCTGTTCCTGTGTGCCTCAATTTTATAAATTTTTAAAATCATTAAAACAACTGGGCATGGTGGCACACATCTGTAATCTCAGGACTCAGGAGGCTGAAGCAGGAGAATCACTGCAAATTTGAGGCTAGCCTGGACTACATAGCAAGATACTGTTCTCCAAAAATAAAAGCAACAAGAAAAAATGACAGATTTAAGAAATTCTTCCCAACGCTAGCCAGAGATGTTTTTAAGAAAGATACAGCCACCAAGATCTCAAGTCCAAAATTTTTGATTCAGCCAGCCTAGGCTGAGGCCTAGTTATATGTATTTTTCAAAGTTATTCAGATGATTCTAGACCAGTTATCCCAGCAGCTACCTGAAAACCAGCATTTGGAAATCACTAGATTAGATGTCTTTGTTAGACTTTAGAAGATGAGAATCCATTTATTCATGTGGAAATAATTACATTTTGTTTTTTAAAAACTGAATATTCCATGCTATATACAAAGACCATTAAGTAAACTCAACTACTTGGAGTATTGTGTACATGAAAACAATAATAACAAAAGATAATCTGAAATGGCAAGAGTCTGTTCACTGATGGCCTTAAATAGCATTTTGTGAAATTTTTATTTTGCAATATTGGTACTAAAAAATGACTAATAGTCTAAATACCATAGTCTAAGCTGTTTGAAGAGAGAGGGGGGAAATGGCTATTTCAATTAATAGCTAAGAAAAAAAAAATAGCTTGCCTAGTGAGTTAAAATGAGAATCACTATGCTTTGGATAAGGGTCCCCCAAAGATGCATTTTAAGGCTTGGTCCCAGAGTGGCAGTACTGGGGGAGGTTGTGGATCTTTAAAAGGTGGGGCATCATGGGTGGTGCTAAAATCAATGAAGGTATGTCTTTCAAGGAGACTGTGTGAGTCTGATCATTACCTCTCTATCTCTGCTCCCTGGCACAAGATGTGGGCAGTCCCTCTGACATGTACCCTTGCCATGATGCGCCACCCTCACCAATGGGTCTGCCAAATTTTGGACTTGAACCTCTAGAACCACGAGCCAAAATAAATCTCTCTCTGCTTCATAAGTAGCCTGTGTCAGATACATTGCCTTAGTAATGTGAATCTAACTAATACAAGACCATAAAGAAAAGGGCCCATGGAAGAGATTCTGAAACACTGAAAAGAAAGTGGATGTTGACTGACTACAAAAGAGGGAGGACAGTATATACTACAGTACACTATGCTTGATAAGGGTCCCCCAAAGATGCATTTTAAGGCTTGGTCCCAGAGTGGCAGTACTGGGGGAGGTTGTGGATCTTTAAAAGGTGGGGCATCATGGGTGGTGCTAAAATCAATGAAGGTATGTCTTTCAAGGAGACTGTGTGAGTCTGATCATTACCTCTCTATCTCTGCTCCCTGGCACAAGATGTGGGCAGTCCCTCTGACATGTACCCTTGCCATGATGCGCCACCCTCACCAATGGGTCTGCCAAATTTTGGACTTGAACCTCTAGAACCACGAGCCAAAATAAATCTCTCTCTGCTTCATAAGTAGCCTGTGTCAGATACATTGCCTTAGTAATGTGAATCTAACTAATACAAGACCATAAAGAAAAGGGCCCATGGAAGAGATTCTGAAACACTGAAAAGAAAGTGGATGTTGACTGACTACAAAAGAGGGAGGACAGTATATACTACAGTTTGAAGTTAAGACCATATTATCAGATTGGGGGACTGAGAGAAGAGGAAAAAAAAAAAAAGCAAAGTCAGACATTATCTAGATTTTGTGAGAGGGTAGCAGTCAGGGTGGATGGGAAGATGAAAGGCTGTTGTCAATGAACTGCTTACTTAGACATGGATGAGTCTAAGGTGCTGATGGGATGTTCTCTCTTGGAAATGCGAACAGTTCTGTAATGTATAATCATAAGAAACTAGTTTGGGTAGTAAACTAGACTGATGCAACAAATAAGGAAAATACAGAAATGTTGGAATCCAGAAATAATAAGGGTGGTAAATAATAAAATCAATGGATTAGAAGCAGAATGACAGAATAATCTAGTCAAAAGCTGGAATTGGAATATTACAAAAATAAGAAATAATCTTATCTAGCTCTGATTCAAGTGAAGAACACCTCGTACAGATAATGAACACTGGTGTGTCTGCTCTACCTTTCTCTCTCAGAGACAAATAAGTGTTTTGACCACTGGCTCTTGTCGAGCCCTTATTAATAAACTGTAGACTTTTAGTTCACTCATTTATAAAAGAAAGAGACTGTACTAGATGGACTCTAATGCCCTTTCCAAAACTAATAACAATGATTTTATCATTCAAGAAGTATCACCTACTATGTGCTAATACTGACGCATTGGGATTAAAAAAAAATGCTCCACGGTAAGACCTTTCAGCATTTATGGTTTGTAGGGGGAAAGACAATGAATTGGCAATGAGAATGTGCAGTGATAAATGAGCAAGGAAGTGGAGAATTAAAGACAACACACAGGCAATTACTCATATTTGGGGAGAAAAAAATGAGTGGAGTAATCAGAAAGTTCTTTAAAGAAAGGAGTATCAGCTGAGACCTGAAATGAAGTGGACATGGGATGCTGTGAGGAGCTGAGGTAAGGAAGCATGAATGATCTAGAGAAAGAGCAGGAAAGCAAAATAAAGGTTTCCAGCAGAGTAAGAGCACATACAAAACCTGTGAATGACAGCACACTGGTGGAACCTAAATCCACTTAATGTGATATCTGACAGATAAGAAGTCTACAGAAATCCTGCTATGAATCCTAGTGCCTAAATGGCTTTCAATCTTTGGTATTATCTGTAAGAATTCACATGAAGGAGTAGTTAAATGAGAAGGAGCTTATGAAATGTGGGTATGATTTCATTTTTTAAAATCTGAATGCTAGTTATACATGTTTGTTTACTGCATGAAAAATTCACTGAGCTGTTCTCATAAAGCATGCCCTATTAATTATAATTTTAATTTTTAAAAATTCTAAAAGAAATAATAGGAAGTGAAAAAGATAACAGACTATAACAAAAAAGTATTTGTAAGAAGACATTTCTTTAAATAGCTAAAACACTATTCAATAATACTTTCTAGTTTTTAGAGCAAAGACATTAGATCATGTAAAACAATTATACTTCTAAAATTATTAAACATGAATCTTATGTGACTTTTTTCCTGAAACATAAACAAGATTTATACTTGTGTGTACACACTGTTTAAACTGCATATAACTGGTTTGACACTAATTGACTGCTGATCCCAGCATGGTAGCACAAGCCCATGGTCCCACCTACTCTGAAGCTGAAAGAGGCAGGAAGGTCAGCTGAGCCCAGATGTTTGTTAGCCAAGCAACACTGCAGGACCCCATTTCAAAACCAGAAAAGAAACAAAAGACTCCCAAATATTGCTGAATGTGAAACTTACATTTTGATTTTGAGTGTTATTTGTGTCCCCCCAAATTCATATATCAAGTCCCTAACCCACCATTTACTGGTGTAATATTGTGAGATTATAGGTTACTTTTCCTGGCATGTATTTCCTAAAATCCTTGGATTTTTTCAAGTGGCAAGTATCTTTTCATAAGTCAGTGAGTTGATAGATGGCAGCTCCTAGGTAGCTTCTGGATGGGGGCTAATCACTAAAAAGATAATGGGAGGATTACAGGATAAGGACTTTCAGCCCTATCCCTTAGGGTCCAAATATGACAGAAGGCCTAGTGAGTGAGTGGTCAAGTAGATAACCACTGGCCAGAGATTTAACCCTTCATTTCTAGGTAATAAAGCCTCCTAAACAATCCCCAAGGACAGGGTGACACATGGAAGCTCCCATAGGTGCTGCACCCAGCAAAAGCCTGGAAGCTCTCTTCTTTGTATATGAGTTCTTTATGTATTCTGAATACTAACCCCTTATGGAGGATACAATATGCAATTATTTTCTCAAGTTTTAGACGTTGCCATTTATTTATTTGTTTGTTTGGTACCAGGGATTGAACTCAGACCCCTGCACTTCCAGGGCACATGCAGGAACCTCTAAGCTAAATCCCTGGCCCAGAAGTTGCCTTTTTTTACTCTGTTGTCTCCTTTGTTGCACAGGACTTTTTTTTTCAAGGCTGAGGTAGACCCACCTTTCTGTTTTTACTCTTGTTGCCCGTTTTGGTGTTGTATCCCAAACTGTCAAATCCACCGTTCTCTCCCAGGTTTTCTTCTAGGAGTTTTATAGTTTCAGGTCTTACATTTAGGTTTTTGGCCTACTGGAGTAATTTTTGTAGTAGTACATGGTGAAAGCCCAACTTCATTCCTTTCCATGTGAAACAAAATTGCATTTTGAAAACACACACCCCAAGTGACTTAAAAACTCCAAAACTTGAGAGCTACTGCTTACATTATCTTTGAAAACCAAATTAATCCACCTGACTTCCCTTAATAATGCTGCTTTGGCTACTCCTCCAGTTTTAGATCTGGCTTGCTAAAGCCCAAGTGTTCCTCTACAGGGAACAAAATCACATGATCTTCAGGAACAGTTTTACCACACAAGAAAAAGGAATGAAGGTAGGTGTAGGGGATGGAAGGGAGCATAGCAGAAGGGATGAATACAATGAAAATATGCTGTATGTGAATACCACATTGAGACCTAAATGTTTTGCAAAATTAAAATATATATTTAAAAAATGATCTAATGCTGGGGATTTAGCTCAGTTGTGCTGCCACCTGCCTTGCAAGCTCAAGGTACTGAGTTAAATCCCTGGTACTAGGAAAAAAAAAAAAATTCAGAGCCAGGCATGGTGGTAGATGCATATTAATACCAGAATTCTGAGAGGCTGAGATAGGATGATCACAAGTTTGAGGTCAGCCTATGCAACTGAGAGGCTTAGAAAGTCTGTCTTAAAAGAAACAAAATGGGTGGGAAATAGAGCTCAATTTGAAGGCCCTAGGAACAATCCCCAGTAACACACACAGACACACACACAGATTTTCATTCAAAGGACAGAAAGCCCAACATAGCAATGATGTAAATTATTGTCTTTAACAGTTTTTTCCTGCTATCACCTCGTAAACTCCTGTTGTGAACTAGGCATTACTCTAGGTCAATGGTGGAGAATCTATGTCATGTATACTATTATATTTTTAAGCCAGAAGATATTCATGTAGAGTTGTTTTTTTTTTTTTAAACTAAAACCTCAGTGTCAGATCAAATTGTTGGCACTTTGTAATAATTAAGTGGGGTTTGGATGGCAGTTTTAGTACTCAGTCTCTAAAAGGTTTGCCATCACT
Organism: Fukomys damarensis; assembly: GCF_012274545.1. Lineage (NCBI taxonomy): Eukaryota > Metazoa > Chordata > Mammalia > Rodentia > Bathyergidae > Fukomys > Fukomys damarensis. Next base: position 11,451,518 of record NW_022900916.1, read on the forward strand.
GTTCTAAGTGCTCTTGATGCATAATATCTAATCTTTCCCAATAAAATGCTCATAGTCAGGCAGTGAGTTCCTAGAGTAGGGAAACTGAGGCAGAGAGAAGTTAAGAGAGTCCAAGGCAGCAAAAAATAGACAGCTGAGCAGGGATTCAAGTATAGTACATCCAATTTAAAAATGGGTGTTTTTTCCAAATTGCAATTTATTTACAAATCATCATTAAAAATGATTAAAGAGCCAGCAATTTAGCTTAATGGTGCTGCTGGCTGCTTCACAAGTGCAAGGACCCAAGTTTGATACCTGGTACCCAAAAAAAAAAAAAAAAAAAAAAAAAAAAAAAAAAAAAAAATTTCTTTTTTT